>NC_056731.1:493659494-493924494 GCF_019279795.1 Protopterus annectens
AAGTTGCATGAGAGAACATTATCTACACACTCCAGCATGAACCTACATTCATCAACCTCAAACTCACCACTATTAACCAGCATATTACCCACCCATTCTAAACCCACCGCGTGGGGAATGCATGTATAAAAGGACTTTATGTCCACAGTCACCAATAAATCTGTAGCTTCTACCTTGTTGTTTTTGATTTTAGTTAAAAAAAATCAAATCAATCCCTTATAAATGACTCTGCCTTCTGGACTAACCTTAACGCCCTATCTATAAACTTGGAACATGGCTCTAATTTTGAAGCTGGTGCTGAGACAATAGGTCTATATGTTGGCTTATGCTCATTTTTGTGTAATTTTGGGATACCAAATAAAGTACCTATTCTTGGTTTGGCAACGTTGAAAAATTCAAACATTCTCCAAAATCACCCCTTCCAACAAACTGTCCATAAGTCAGGAATCTATATGTTTGTATGCTTTGATTATTTCTCACTTAGAAACTTTTTCATATGATGTACTATCAGACAATAATTCCTCTATTCCCTTGACAAAATCAACTACATCTACCACAACCATCGAACCCCTTTGTCAGCTTGCATCACCCTGATAGAATTGGCATTCCTAATAGAATTAAAACTGTGACGTTCAGTTTTGGACGGGTTATGAAATTTCACTTTACTCTTGTTTAACAAATTTCTAATTTCCATTTCACACATTTCTTCAAACGCCTAAATTGCAGGATGCAGTGGCGGATTAAATATACTGTGAACCACAAAATCACTTTTGCTTTTACTCCCCTTGTTCCCCAGAAGCAGCTTTAAATTTAATTTACGTGTGTAACTTTTTAAATCAATAACCGTCTCAAACAATGTCGGCCCTCCTTGAGGGAATGAAACTAAAACCTTTCTTTAACACATTAAACTCAAGTTCAGAAAAAGTACTAGACAAGTTAAAAACTTTAAAAATCATGGGCATTACCTGGGCACCACTTGCGTCTGTTGCCCCATGCCCCTCTTGTCTCTCTGAAACAATGGATACAGGGTTACTCGACTGAAGGTTTCCACCACCGTTGGATTGTTGAAACTGTCCTAGCTCTGCCATGGCAGAACCTCTCTCTCTGCCATTCTTGAACCCTCTGAACGCTCGCTGTGAATAACTCTTTTCTTCTCCAGTCGTTTTGAACAATGAGGAGATAAGAAGCTTAAAATTTCTTTTTTGCCAACCTTACTGTGTTTCATCATTCTCAACCACCTGTTCCTCCTCTTGCACAGTAACATGCCTTGATGACGTCACCTCCTTCAACGTGCTTGTGTCTTATCTCCAAATTTTAAGATGGAACCACTACTTCTTTCCTGGTACAATAAACGATCCCCTATCACCTTCTTTAATTTTTCCTCAGTAAACCATCAGAGTCTACTTTGGATTGAATGTACAGTAAATCATGTCAATTTCCTTCGCTGAGGCTGCTAGACTCCAGCTGGATAATTTTGCTTCTTTCTCCTCTTGGTGTTCCTTAAGCAGCTTAGGGAAAGAAAGGCCAGCTTTCCTCACTGATTTTCTTCCACTTATCCAAAAAAGCACTGCTGTTAAATACCACTTGTTTAACAACCTGCAGTCCCTTAGGTACTCTTTTGACATCCAAACAGAAGTAAGCAATATCACATAGCCTTTTGAATTTTAATAAAGATGCTTCTAAGTCATCAAACAGCCAATCTTTACTCAACATGACCCTAAGACTAGAGTGTGAAAGCCCTGAAATATCTGCTACTGTCATACCATTCACTACTGGAGGCATCACAAGTCCCTTAATTCCCAACATTGCTTAGAATTATGCTGGACCTGTATCTTACATTGTGTTCATTAGTCACAGCGAGATTCATTAAACAGTGCTGATGGCCCATTTGTTTGTTACCAGAGACATCCAATGGTACCACAACATTGAAAAGGTTGATGCAAGAATGCATTATGGTGTGAGGGTCAATATGTGGATAAAGATTTGGTGAACACTCTGGAAATATAACTACAGTGGAGAATGGGCAACCATCTACAGGCATGTACTATCTAATCTAGAAAGAATCTACATGCTTCTAAAGTCAAGAGCCACAGTCCTGAAAAACTTTGATCATTTTAATGGAAAGCATATCAACTAGCTACTGGAGACAAGTTCAGGAATATGAAGAAACCTCAGCTGCCTCCAAAACAGCAAACATCTTTAAAAATAGCAGAACAGACCGAGATATTTCTGACAGGAACAAAAATGTAATGGATCTTGGCTGGAATACCCTCACTGCAAAAATATTAAGCAGCATGATAGGTGCGGAAAATCGCGGGGAGGGGGGCACATTTTAGGGCCCCTAACCAAGATAAGAATTTAAAATACAGATTATAAAAATACTTTTTAAAACAACTAACCGCTGAGATATTACTATCAGGGGCATGAATACAAGAAATCTAGAACACTTTCAGTGTAGAAAGTTTGCAGCACAGTGATTTATGACACTTCACATAACGCAGGGCCCTAGCACCTAGTACTATAAACACACCCAGGAGGATCCTGACCCAGCTCAGGTAATCTTGGATATGCTAAAGGCAGACTTTCTGAATACAAAGCCAGTGACCATAGAGGAAGAGGCGACGAACTTGCTACAGTTCACAATATAAGCTGGATTTCAGCATATTAATACAAAAACAGACGACTGGACTTCAGTTGATTCTAATCAGTTAGAACAAAAAATGCACCCAAATATATCTTTACTATAAAAAGTAGAGAATACTGCCAAGAAACATGGAAAGGGCCTTTCTGTCAGAGTCTAACTGTGCCAGAGAAAGAAAATCAAAACACGAGCACAAAGAGCAGAAGCGACGGTACCATCAGTCTGCAACTGTGAGACCGTTTCAACGGGAATCTGGGCTCATGCTGGCAGAGACAACACAGGGACAGGGTAGCCTACTCGCTCCCCTATCATGGAGAGGATGTGGGTTTTGCTATTCAATTGTTTTGACTGCCACCAGGTAGACAATGGAGCACATAAGGTGGTAACCGATGCAGTAACAAAGCTGACAGCTAACAGTAAGTGTGTAAATGAAAGTATTTGTAACTTTTCATACTTGACACATTGCACTCAGAGTACACCAGGCTTACCGAATGACAAGGCTAACCTTCCGCACACAAGAGTCCAGCAGTGGCAGTGCTGGCAGGGTCTACAGGGGAACATGCCCCTCACAAAAGGATATGCTCCCCCCCAAGTGTCCCAGTAAATAAATCACCCCCCAGTGAGCCACGTATTACACAAGCACAGAAAATTCAGCAAGCATCTTCTGAAGGACACGGTCGGAAACTCACATGCTTGATATTTGGGAACCCTCTGTAATCCAGAACAATTTTCCAGATAGCCATAAACTTTACAAGAAACAGACCAAAATAATTCTTAATTTTCTTTGCCCAAGAATGAAGGCAAAGTTACAGGGTCAGATGACTTTCTTTGATCCCTTCTGAAGGAAAGTCATGAGGACCCTATGCAGTACAGATCTCACTGGGCAGATCATGTCAGAAAAATGTAAGTTTAAATACGTCAGTTTCACATCAGTGCACCAAAAAGAATCAATTTCATGTATTAAAAACATGGTTGCTTTTATTTATTTTGGTTTTGCTGCATTTTCAAAAAACAAAATTGAGCTGTTTATTGTGGGAAAAAATGAAAAACTAACTGAATGACTGAAGCACAAGATCAAGTTAAAAATGTGGATGCAGATGTGGTTTATCAAAGTGAGGAAAGCACAGGAAATGGAGCCACACAAAGGGGGGGGGGGGTGGAACAACTTGTTATAATGCACTGTGGTATACAGTTCTGGTGAACAGCAACAGCAATGAGGAAATGGTTAGCCACACAGTACGCAGGAGTCAAGCCTTTGTAAATAAATAGGCATGGTGAATGGAAAGAGAAATGTTTTTCTGCAGATAATGCAAAGTCCAATAAATACAGCAAAAGAACACTATGGGAAGAATGAAATGAGATTTGAATAAATTGCTAAAATAAGACATTCCATGGCAATTCATATTTAATTTAAAGAAATGAAAGGCAAAATGTAAACTAGAAGGAAAAATCAAAGGGAATATCACATTTGTAAGAAATGTATAAGCTACTTTTGACAACAAATATGGAATCAGACATCAGGATACTTCAATGAATTACATGTGGAAAATGACTGAGAAAATTGGTAAAGTCTCAAGGTGTCTTGGGATACATCAGAATAGGCATCATCAGTAGAAAAAGAGGGTGGTTCCTACTAATGCAGAATGCACAAAATTTTTAGTGAGACCTCCCCACCTTCCATAACAGTGAGATCTCCATCTGAGATATGCACAGTTCTTGAAGTCCCATATCCACAAACTCAAAATGAGATGAGATTGTCCATAGTGAGTCTACCAAGATGACACTGTCTGCACAAGTTGCCTGATGACAATATCCAAATGACTATTTCGGGAATGTTATGACCTAGGTGGATAAATACCAATGTAAAGCATATGCTTTTGGCAGCATTTAGTTTTAGAACTAAAATAAGAATTTCTGCATTAGAAAATTTAGGGATGTATCTGAAAAAATATTTACTGTTGAAGTATTTGTTTTATCTAGCCTGATAATAATATAGTCCGAGGGTGGTGTTTCAGTGTCTTTTATATCAGGATGTAGCCAGATGTCTGTTACAATTGCAATGTCTGGGTTATGCTGAATTATCCAGGCATGAAGGCAGGTGATTTTGTTACACATGCTCCTAATTTTTAAACTAATTATATATCTACCATTCTGGGGTGTGCTCTGTGGTTGGGGGTGGACATCTCCACACTGATCAATGAGAGACAGTGATGGTTTATTTATTATGAAAGATTTAGTTATGATGGGTAGAAGTTTTAATTTTATGTTAGGACAGAAGTGTTGAATATTTTAGGCGTGAAATAGATGAGATCTGTGTGTAAATAAGCTAGGGGAGATGTTCAAAAACTGGTATAAAAATAGTTTATTGTGATGGAATTAACAGTGATGATGTACGTTTTGAGAGTTTGTGATGGTGGAGATGTGTGGAGTTGTATGTTTTGAGTGTGTGTTGGTAGAGATGTTATGCGGGAGAGAAGTAGAAGAAATAAGGTAAGGCAAGAGGAAGCAACATTGCTGGAGCAGGGAGTAGAGTTTAGATACAGCTGATCAGAAGAAGAGTGAGAATGAGTTACAGGCTTGAGGTTGCTGTTGGACAGACGAGATGTGGAAAATACATACTTGCATGTTTCAGGAGAGGAATGTGCTGACTGGAATGAGGTTTACTTTACAAGTTAATGAGCAGCGTGTGTGTGTGTGTGTGTGTGTGTGTGTGTGTGTGTGTGTGGATTGCTGCAGGAATGCTAGAGAGTGGGGTAAAGGGAAATATATGAGATGTAGTGGGGGTGGGTGGAATTTGGAGTAAGGTAGGAGAGTGGAATGAAGCCAGAGCATAGCAAAGACTGAACAGAGCAAGATTATACTCATGCTAGCACAAGTGTAAGAAAAACAGCAAGTAGAATCACTAAAGAACCTAGAAAGCAATACTGGTGTAATAGGTTAGAGTACTACATCAAGCACTGACTGCTAATAATTGTGTAGAATCCCATTTACTTCCTTACATTCAATCCAGGTTAAATACTCATTAATGAGATGAAGGAAAAAGGTTGGAGGAAAGTATGGACACGCTACAAGCCACGTCCTGCACCTTGTACTTCAATTTTGAAGAAGACCAATTGATATTGCTAAATTGGTGTGTGCTGGTATCTTAGCAGGACAGCTAAAGTCAACTGGGAAAGTAAGTAGTTAGGGGTGGGGTGTTGCCTCTAGATGTGTGCATGTAGAGTCCAACTAAAATGGTGTTCTTATACATTTCTTTTATAACTATCCTTTCTACATTGACACTGTATATGTAATGCAGAACTGTGAATTAGTTAATTTCTACTTTATAAACTGATGAGTCTGTCTGGTGGGGTCTTGGACTGGTTACCTACAGGAGATTAAAGATGAAATTCTCTCAAGTAATGCAGTGTAATAGACTGGGGGTACTTTGGTACTTTATCTACTTTACAAAGCATTCTGTAATCAGAGGAATGATGCAACATGCACACCGCCTATCATACAAGAGAGTAAAATAAGAGATAATATTCCTCTTTCAAAATTAACATTTCTTTAGATTTGCTGTCTTTTCTATTGTCTATTCCCTCCAGTAGAGCTCTTTTAAGTATGTACCTTTAACTTCCAGTGGGTGTGGCTTCAGTCTTTAAAAAATTAAGTTATCACCTCACAGTTCTACCAAATACTAATTGACAGAGCTCACATATGAATACAGTTGTGCTTGTCATCATGTATGCTTCAAGATAAAATAGTCTGATACCTTGTTATGTAGCATGGTTTTGGAATTGCAAATATGAACAGGCAATATTTGACGCCTAGAGGCGTAGTAGGTGGTAACTGCAGAAACGCCTGGAGACATCACTCGGCTGTTAATACACACCATCAAGCATAAGGAATGTTTTTCTAATCTTTTCCCTTTTTTTTTTTTTTTTTTTTTTTTTTTTTTTTTAACTAACTGCATCTTTAATTTATCATCTGCATTACATAATATAAGCAGTCTAAGCAGTCTCCAGTATTTAAGCAATCCTCTATCGCCTTTTTTACTAAAGACATTTTGTGCACCAGCACAGATTTGGCAACCCTGTATCTCCATCATGTACCCATCCATTCAAGACTCACAGAAAACATTTTTTTCATCTGTCATACCTTTGTAAATTCTACAGTTAAATGCCACCTAAAACTGCCTCCGGTTCATGAACTGTAAACATGCTCTTCCATAATACCACAATCTTCCATTTTTTTGTTCTTATTCCCCAGCTGTATTGCACTTGTTTGCTGTCTTTCAGTACATGTATTTAACATTCACTGCCATAACTGGTGTTTGCCTGTATACTCCCTCTCCACAAGGATGCCTTAAAACAAACAAAATGAGGCAGCTAGTGTAAAACAAAGAACCATTACAGAAAACTAGAGCAGTAACTGGACAACCAGAATAAACTAGAAAGGTAGAATACAGTGCCAAATTTAATAAAAAGAAGTTTAACACCTTCATCCATGCTGAATAAGGACTTTATTCTAAATTACTTGGCTGCCCCATTTTCTGGAAGGTCCCCTCCTCTTCTTTGAACCTTCCTGCCACTACTTCTTATAGTTATGCTTACTAGATGCTTGTCAAGACTGTTTGCTTGGTTTCTTATGAAAGGCATCAGAGTTTGAAGCAAAGGCTTTAGCATAATTATTGAAGGGGGAACTGAAAAATGAGAGCAAGCCTCTAAATCAATTTCCTTTTTTCAGCAAACAGCGAGTACATGAGTTACAAAAGGACCAAACAAAACCTTCTTATTCAAAGGAAAATTTTGAATTTCAGATTTAACATCTTCAGAAAACTTCTAATAAATGCAGTCATGCAAAATGCATCATAACAGAGGCAAATACTGCTGCACTGGACAGAGATTCAACGCAATCATGAGCACATTTTAAAGAATACTTCTGTAACCCAAGTGACTAAGCAATCTCAGAATTCAGAGAGTACTTTCCTTCTGATGAGGGAAAACTGGCAGCATTGTTCCTTAATGTCAAAAGAAGCCGACAAACTAACACGTGAGCTTGATAATTTAAATTTCTAAAGGTTGAATGGTAGAATGAATTATTCTCCAAAAATGACCACCGTTTTCCCACCCTTGTCAGAGGGAAAGGAGTTTGTATTGATAGCTGCATGGTCAGATGTGGGATGAGACAAACACTTAAGACTGAGAAACTTTTAGTGACTGTAGGTTGACTATCAGGTATATTGCAGGCCATATTAAAACATCCTCCAAAGCAGACAAAAGAGGAAGAATAGCAGTAGGCTGTGGAAACTATTTGTAATAAACCACAATAGATCTTTTAGGAAGAAGGAATATCAGTTTGCTACAACTGAAATGTTTTATTCACTCTATAGTTTCAGAAAAGAACATTTCTTCAAAAAAGATTTTGAGTACATGCTTTTTTCAGAATCAGAATAAGGAATTTTGGCAGGGGAAAAAAAAAAGATGTCCTATCCTGATCCCTGTGCTGCTCAATAGACAGGGAATCCTCTGAAATGGAGTTTATACTTAAATTCCCGTCATTACCTTTAGCAAAGCTAATACACTCTCCCTTAATGATAGAAAAACATTCTAAGGGAGATAAATGTTTAATTTGCTGTTTATTTTTTTTCCTTCCTTGGGACATCCCCAGAAGGGGACTGGCTCATGAATGATGGTTCACCCCAAGGAGTAGGTCTCAGCTTGGCTACACAGGAATGCACTTCCTCCGCACCCTCCTCTTAGACTGACAAGAGTGGCTCTCCCATCCTGCAAAAGGCATCTGAACTTCCACACAGGATGTGGCTGATCCCCAGCCCATGGTGACAGAACTGGCTACACCACAGGGATCCAGAGATGAAAGTGAATGGCCTGAGGAACCAGTAATGGCCACAACCGAATCACCCAAGAGTGGGAACAGTCAGCTGTTCCATGATTCTGCCCAAAAACAAGCCTGATTCATGTTAGTACAGCTGGAACAAGTGCAACAAGTAAGTTGCTAAAAGAAGTGCTTCTTTCGGCTTTTCCTGGTGAGGGGTCGCCACAGCGGATCACCTGTCTGCTCATGACTGGCAGTAAAGTTTTTATTGTGTTGAGTTGCCAGCCTGGCACCCAAGCTTCCACGGATGGCACACACATGCACGCACTCACGCCTAGGGCTAATGTAGAGTATCCAATCCACCTATAGCATGTCTTTGGGATGTGGGAGCACCCGATGAAATGCTCAGAAGCAAAATACACGCTGACAGTCCCAAAACACATCTCCTAATAAAAATACACAAAGTACAACAAAATAAGCATACAAACCCATAGAGTAACACCAGTTATTTATCCAACTGTTGAAGCCAGTCATCTTTTCTTTATACCTATGTATTATTCATTCAGAAGGGAGAATTCTGCTCGTTATTAAAGTTTTACCTGCATTTGTGACTACAGAGAGAGCTCTAACATGTCTCTCTGCATTTCCTTCAGGACTTTTTTGTCCCAAGTCATTCACTCCCATATGTAACAATATCATGTCATAGCTATACTTGTCTAGTGCAAAGGTCTTAAGGACCCTTGATATCTCCGAGACCCTGGTACCTTAAAGTTAACTCGCAGTCAATATGTCTGTCCAACCCAGTAAGTGGGCAATCAGTGTATCTGACTACAGTTACCAATCACTAAAACATTTTTGTTTGAGGAGTAAATGAGGTATTTTTGTCTCATTGTGACTCTTTGCTAAAGGCGAGATATTATGAGATGCGATGCTTGATTTTGATTTTTGCTGAGACAATCTTCCTGGGTCTATGAGGCTTAGGTAAAGCTTTCTTTACAGCTTCAGCAAATATACTGTGTCAGGGTTGAGATGCATAGTGTGTGCTGTGTTAGTGCTATGCTCATAGTCTATTTTTGAGAGGCCTCCTTATTTGCACCTCTAACAAAGAGATAGTTATTTTATTTATTTATTAAGAGTTCATTATCTGCAAGTATAAGGCAGTTACTACACTGCTTTAGGATACCTAACTTCATGAGGCTAGCAACAGGGGGGAGCCAAGTAGGCTGGCCTTCTATTTTGTCCAGTGTGAAATAAAACAATTTAATTTACAGAGGCTAACAGAGCTTAGAGATTAACAGTCTACAGAGATGGATACTGGTGAAGGGGTGGATAGTGTAGTTACATATGAATGCTAGGTGGTTATGGCTCAACAAGGGATGCAGAAGACACAAGTTTGAAAGAAATTTGATGAGAAATTTGAGTCTGTATCAAACTGGGTGCCCATTCTGGGATACCTAGATAAAGAATAGTTGTGTAAAATCTTACCACAACCATAGATGTCCCCCTCTTCCATGTTGTAGTATAGGTGTTCGCCTCCTAGTGACCCTAGGCCGGTATACAAAAGACTTACTACTGCAAGGTAAGTGGGATGTCGCACAAAGGCAGCAGGGAGCAATGGACAGAAAAGTGATGTCAGCACATAACAGCTTCAGAACTGAATGCCCCAGTCAGATCACTAGTCCAAGGATAAAAAAGAGGAACAACTAACATCCAGAGAAATGCAAGGACCAAGGGGGAAGGAGGGTGGGATACAATACTGCAGCATGGTTATGGTAAGATTTTACACTATCCTTCTATTCTCATGTTGCAGTATTCATAACATGAGGGAGAGTAACAAAGCTCAAGAAAGGGAGGATGGAACAGAGGAACTTTCCAAAACAAATGTGCAGGATTGCCCTGGCAAACCCTGCACTGCATCTGGAGATGCCATCCAGCTTGTAATGTTTGGTAAAGGTGTGGACAGAAGACCATGTAGCTGCCTCCAAGAAGGAAGTAGTGTCAAACACCTTGAAAAAGGTCTCAGATGAAGCAACAGCCTTAGTGGAATGATCTTTCACTGACGAAGAAACAAGTTTTACCATGGCAAACACAGCAGAAAGAAATGGCCTTGGAAATCCATGAAGAAATAGTTTGTTTTGACACAGGCTGCCCCAGCACCCTGGGGAGAAAGGATACAAAATGTTGCTCTGATTTCCTAAAGTACTTGGTTTATCCAGGTAAAATCCAAGGTGTATATGCACATCCAAGGTATGCAACACCCTTTCACTGGAATTTTGATGTGAGGGAAAGAAGGTAGGTAAATTAATAGACTAATTAAGGGATAAAACATTAACCACCTTAGGCATGAAACAAGGGTTAGTACACAGAGATCCATCTTTGGGGAAAATTAGAAGGGTTGAGACCCCATTAAAGCTTGGTATTCAGAGACTCTCCTAGCAGATGTGATGGCCACCATCAGCACAGTCTTCCAAGTGCAATGCTTTAAGGAAGCCATGACAGCAGGCTCAAAGGAGATTTGGGCAAGTTTTTCCAGTACAAAATTCAAATCCCAGGGTAGAGGAATAGGTTTCCTGGGAGGCCTAACATGAAGGATATCTAAGGAAAAAGCTTAACCTCTAGCCTAGAGGCTAAGGGAGGGGAAAGAGGCAGAAATGTCAGATAAGTAGGCTTTTATAGAAGAATAAGCCAATCCTGCCTTAAGCAGCTCACACAAGTAAGGCAAAACTAGACTGATATCCACTGAAAATGGATCTAGATGTTACTTTAGACACCAGATGGAAAACCTCTTCCATTTGGACAAGTAGGATCTCCTGGCATGAGGTTTCCTGGCCTCCTGCAGGACTAGAACGATGTTCTCAGAAAAAAGATGTTGAAAAGGGATCAGAAGCCTATCACCCAAAGAGTTAGGTTCAAGGTTAAGTGAATAAGTGATCCCTTGTCTTGTGTGAGAAGGTCCACCCTGTGAGGCAACTTGTGATAACTGCCCTTGGTTAAATGCAGAAGAGGGAGTCACCAACAAGATTTTTGGTTTGTCCTGCTGAATCTTCCCACTTATTCAGAAATTTCTGCTGGGGGGGGGGGGGGTATTGAAACGGCATCCACTTTCCATACCAGAGGGCCTGGGACTCTGGCACAAAATTGTGGAAGTTGTCTGTTCAGACGGGAGGCAAAAAGATCTACTTGCGGTGTACCCCACTAGTGGAGAATGTCCAGAAACACATCCCTGTGGAACATCCATTCACGGAATTGAATCATGCACCTGCTCAGTGTGTCTGCCAGAATATTTTGAGCTGAAGGAATGTGAAATGCTTGTAAGATGACTTTTGATTAGCAAGCAATCTCCCAAGCCTGAAGAGCCAACCTGCAAAGCAGACAATACTTTGCTCCTCCCATTTGTTCATATACCCCAGGACTGTGGTATTGTCTGTGAACAGCTTCATGGGACCTGGGTAAAGAGAAGATTGGAAAGTTTGAAGATCAAAAATATCAAAGCCCTCATTTCTTCAATATTTACGTGCTCCTTCCTTATAGAGGGAGACCAAAGACCCTGGACCTTCAGGTTTCCCAAGGTTGCTCCCCAATCCAGGTCCAAGGAATCTCGGAACAGCTCCTGCACAGGAAGAAAAGGCTGCAGAGGGAGACCTAGGCTCAGTGAAATTCACTGAATCCACCACTACCATTCATTCTTTAAACATGGAAGTAAAGGAAGAACAAAATCTAGGGGGTGTGCATGCTGTGACCAGATATATTTCAGATACCACTGGAATTTCCTCATGTGGAGTTGGCCAAGGGTAGCATGGGAATAATGAATGCCCCTAATCCCAGAAGCCTGAGAACCTCCCTGGCTGTCAAAGTGAGTGAGTGATGGGAGTTGCTGAAAGTGAGACTGCACCTTCTGATGGGGCAGAAATACCACGAGAGCGGTCTCTTATCCTGTACCCCAGAAAGACCTGGTCCTCATAAGGAGTGAGGATTTCTTGTAATTGACCGTGAACCCTAGGCTTAGAAGCAAGCTAATGGCTGTCTGGAGATTCTCCAGCAGAATTTCTGGATGATTTGCCTGAATGAGCAGGGCATCCAGCTAAGGATACACATGCATTCCTTGAAGTTTGCAAAAGGCAATAACAGGAGTCGAGCATTTTGCGAATACCCTTGGGGCTGTGGATAGTCTAATGGACAAAGCACAGAAATGAAAATGTGAAGAAGCAACAGAAAAACGTATTTCCTGAAAGGGAGATGAATGGTGATATAAAGATATGCATCCATGTTCAGAGACACCAGAAAGGCACGAGGCAGTAAAAGTGGGCACAAGGTTTGGAGGGAGAACATGCGAAAGGTGGGAACCTGCAGGAACAGGTTGAGGTGAGAAGAGTCTAAGATAAGTCTCCATGAGCCATTGTTCCAGGAAACCAGAAACATCCTTGAGTAAAAACCTCTGTCTTTGCTAGGAAGGGACTTCAGGACCTGATTTCACAGGGAACCGTTCGGTAAGTACCCGAGGAAAAAGAGGAAGCTGGTCTTGAGGGGGTTGAGGGATACCTGTGAAGGATGGAATGGAGTTCCAAACCATGTAATATCTGTTTTGGACAACTGAAAGCACCCATTTGTCTGTAATAATGTTTGTCCAAGAAGAAAGGGAGAGACGGGCGCTGGGGAAAGAGGAATATTTGTAGGAATGGGCAGGTAATTGCAGACTAAATGGTTTGTCTGGAAAGAGGAGCTTTTTAGCAGTGGCAGGCTGAGTCATGGAAGAGCCTTGTTTGTGTGGCCCTTTCTTGGAAGTGGACATAGGGATAAGGGGCTGTTTCCTCACAAAACGTGCCTTGGAAGGATAATGCCTATGATACTTAGAAACTGAGGACACACAAATATGCTTACGTTGTGTAACTTTTTCCATTTTTCTTGAAGCGATTTGAAAAGGACAGAAGCATTAGCTCCAAAGAGGACAGAATTATCAACAGGAGCATCCATAAGTTTTGCCTTGATAGGTTGTATATCTCAACCAAGAATATCTTCTTAGGACCGAGCCAGACACAGCTGATCTGGAAGATACTTCAGCTGCATTACAGCTGCACTTTACTGAATGACGAGTCATTTGGAAAGAGGCTGTCAAGGAGGAGAGTTGAACCCTGACTTTAGAATATGGAAGTTCTGACAGCAGCTGTGAAGCCTGAGAGAGCAAGGCCAAAACATATTTGGACATATGTGCTTGGTAATTAATGGCCCTGAAGGCCAGTGTAGATGAAGTGGAGACTTTTCTACCCAGTCTATCATCTTACTGTCTATCAGATGGAAACAAGGAAGTGGAAAGCATTTTGAAGGTTTAACAGCATTCACTGATATAACAGCATGGTCTTCTGGAGGACATTTAAAAGAAATTTACCATCCTCTGGCACCTTGTAAAATCTATCTGGCCCTTTAGGGGCATGAAGTTGAGAGTTTGGTGCCTTGGATGCGGACATAAAGGCATCCAGAAAGGCAAGCAAAATAGGGGGTATAGCAGAAGGGGAAGGAGATCATAGTACCTCCTCTGCACCTCTGAGACTTGGGAGCAGTCCCATTTATAGAAGTCTCTCATCCTATAAATGGTTTCTCCAAAAGAGACGTCTTTCTCAGGGGACTCAGTACCATTTGACTCTACTTCAGGGAAGCATAACCCAAAGGAGAAGCTATCTGGGTTGAGTTCCTCTTCAGAAGCCTGCTGCCCAAATTAGAACTCCTTCGGACAAAAGTGGGAGAAGCCGGAGGGGGGGGGGGGCTGCAGAGGTAGGTCTCAAAGCTATTAAGGCATTAAGAATAACCTGAGAAAAGGCCTGCCAGTCTGTAGTAGGATCCTGAGGAGGTGACACATGCTTAAGCTTTATTTTCCTTTTAAGAGGAAAATCAGCCTTGGGCTGAGAGGAAGGGACAGAGTCTCCACTGGCTATGTAAAGATAAGTACTTTGTTGGGCATCCAAAGAGATGATGAGACATCTGCGAGACCTCTGTGGACGTGCTAATGGCAATTTCCTTAGCGGCCTGCGAAGCAGTACCCACTGCAGAAAAAGACCCAGCAATCAGACGGACCTCTGGGCTTTCATCATCCTTGACAGGGACAGCCAGATTCAGAGACGCAGCCAAAAATTCAGACCTAACTTTTTTGATATTATTCTTCAGAAGCTAATAGGATGAACCAGACGTATCCTCCATAGCAAGCACTCGTCACTTAAGTCTCTGATTCTCCAGATAAATATTTAAGGCAGAAAGATGCTTGCAGAGCATCTTATGGACAAACGCATGACAAATTCCACAAGAGGGGGAGGCACCATGTTCTACCTTGGAGCTGACTTTGTTCATGATGTGTCTAACAGATGCACAAGTTAGGGATGTGAAGAAAGTATTGCTGAAATTTATAATCCAAAAACAGGAGAAAAAACATCCTAGGGACAACATTACTGCAGACATGGGCAATTAAGCATCAAACTTACTTAGTGGTAACAAAATAAGTAGCTTATATAATGAACATTGCTAAACACATGGAAATCCAGGTGTACTTGAAGTATTTTTATACACAACAAAAAGCTACAGAAATATGACCAACACGGGTTACACTGTATGGCCAAGAACAGTCTGCAGTTTTCACAGGGAAAGGAGATTACTGTTTCTGAATTTTAGTGACAGTCAGAACTGAACTTCATATTCATTTTAATACAGGTTTATATGACTGGATAGATAACATTTATAAAATTACTATATGAATTTATGACCTAGCAGTGCTATTATCCTCAACAAATATCTGCTATGGAATTAGTTAGCACTCAGTACAAGTAATACAGGCACGGTGACAAACATGGTAGAAGGAAGGAGAATGGTCTGCAGTCATAACACACACAATGTATACAGTTGATGTGAGACTACTGTTATACTGATTAGTGACACCAGTGTCAGAAAGTTTTATTCAACAGAAATAATTATGTGACAACAGCATTAAACAAGGCAAGGTAGAATGTGCTATGACATCTACCCTACTGGCTTTCTGACTCCTGCACAAGAGGGAGGGTGGCCTAATGGTTAAGGTGTTTGCCTTACAAACACAGGGTGCAGGGTTTGAGTCTCACAAGGGATAAATGTCTACGCTTAAAATGGCTTGGTTTAAACTGTGAGCTTTGGCCAACTGAGATCTGCATGAGTGGAGTTAAGTAAATTTTTATCTGCACTTTTATCAAATAATACACGATTTAAAGTAATTTGTTTGTGTTGCATTGAGCAATATCTAGCTGGAAATTGTGACTTTTTTCAGTAGGTCCCCATACACCCTCCCTGTTTTTGTCTTGGTGTTAATCTTGGTGGCTTTGAAACTGCCCCCCCTCTTGTAAATTTGCACTTGGATACTCCTCCTGGGCCCATCTCATTTGCTCACTCAAAAAAAAAAAAAAAAAAAAATTGTATCTGCTTTTACTGTATTTGTGTTTCTTCCTACTTTATTTTGCTTTTGCGTCATCTTAAAAGTACTCAGTTGTATTTATTACTGCTTGGTGTAACTCATTCTAAGCCTTTTAGTTTAAGCACTTGGGCTTCAGACCAGTTGTTTTACATTAGGAAGGTTTGTGGCCTGCACTGTGGTGGCAGGACAGGTAGCTTACATCCTTCTAAGTTGGGAACTGCTGACTGAGGGCTCAGTGTCTGTTATTCTAAAAGTGTATTAATTCTGGTTTAAGCATTTGGGCTTCAGGCCAGTTATTTTACATTAAGAGAGTTCGTGGTCTGCACTCTTGTGGGAGGAGAGGCTGGACTCTGCCCTTCTGAGCTGGGAATTTCTGGTTAAAGGCTTATAGTGCCTGCATATTTGAACTGCTTCTTACTGAAATTGGTACACCTTGTTTGCTGTAGCATAGACTAGATCCAGGCCTGCTGAATCTAGCTTTGTTTGTATAACTTGAGCACTAATCCAGGCATTCTTTAAAGTATTCAATTGTATTTATTACTGCTTGGTAGTAACTTGATTAATGTGTAGCTATCATTCTAAGTCTTTTGGATTAAGCACTTGGGCTTCAGACAAGTTGTTTTACATTAGTAAGGTTTGTGGCCTGCACTGTGGTGGCAGGACAGGTAGCTTACATCCTTCTAAGTTGGGAACTGCTGATTGAGGGCTCAGTGTCTGTTATTCTAAAAGTGTATTAGTTCTGGTTTAAGCACTTGGGCTTCAGGCCAGTTATTTTACATTATGAAGGTTCGTGGTCTGCACTCTTGTGGGAGGAGAGGCTGGACTCTGCCCTTCTGAGCTGGGAACTTCTGGTTAAAGGCTTATAGTGCCTGCATATCTGAACTGTTTCTTACTGAAATTGGTACACCTTGTTTGCTGCAGCATAGACTAGATCCAGGCCTGCTGAATCTAGCTTTGTTTGTATGCTTGTTGTTTGTTTGCTTGCTATTTCCCTGAAACGCGAATTCCACCTAAAACGCGGCTTTTCAGCGCTTCTGTGGATCCCTAGTGATATCTGCATTGCTTACTGTACTTATTTCCTTGTTTCACTTGAATGAAAGTTACTGTTTGTCGTTTTTGCATTTAAGTAACCTGTAGTACATTGCATTTAAGTTACCTGGCACTTGCTCACTAAAGCAATTATATAAGTCAGCACTAAAAAATTAAAAGCACTACACCCTCACAAACTCCCCTTAAGTACCTTGTTCCCCATTGGCCCTTTGTTTTCAATTATAAAGGAATTCCCAATACTATTCTAGCACGTCCAAAGGTCAGTTGTCAATCTCCTCTCCGGTCCAGCTGGTGAATCTGGGAATCTTGAGGCAATGTTACAACTGCCTCATGTACACAGACAACCCTCTCCTCCTCCCAACAAATTCCAACACATGTGAGAGATGCAACCATATAGCCAAACTGGAGGCTAAGCTCTCTCAACTCAGTACTGGCGTAACCAGTCAGGAGGAAAAGGAAACCACACTCACTACAATTCCAGTCTCACATAGACCTACCACGACAGCAAACCAAACACATAAACACACCAAAACATACTCGGAGGCTCTAATTAAAAATCTGCCTAAGCAGCAGAGACCTCCAAAGCAGACACCCAAGCAACCGCTACCCCAAAACAAAACACGTGCAACACATAGCTCACAAAGCCAGTGTGCCGAATAGTCACAGCCCTTAAGGCTAAACAACACACCTGATACACTTGTAATAGGTGACTATCGTCAGGCACACTGATGTCCTGCTCACCAGGCTGAACAAGGAGAAGGTCACGGTGAGCTGCCTGTCGGGCGCTAGGATCCGCCACGTAACACAAGCACTCAGGTCACTCCAAGGCAAGTACAAATATGACTCAGTCATTGTCCATGCTGGTGTGAATGACCTGAGACGTACCTTCCTGGACTACATGAAAAGAGACATAGAGGAGCTCTCTGAGCATGTAGCCCAGGCCGGTATGACCCTGACCTTGAGTAGCATCTTACCCTCACCAAGAATGATGCCACAATATGAAGACAAGATGATCAATTTCAATAACTGGCTTAAGTATTGGTGTCATTCAAAGGGGATCCAATGCCTGTCAGCCTGGGATGACATGCTCGACAAGCCACGATGCTTTGCTAGGGACGGCTTGCACCCATCACCCCTGGGCTTTCGGATATTGTCAAAGGCTCTTGCTACCCCCATAGTGCCTTTTTTAGGCAAGGCTCAAAAGACTAACCCACCTCCATAGGTATCACAAGGGATACGAAACTAAGAGTAGTGCTACTCAACGCCAGAAGTCTAAACCTCAAGATGCATGCACTCGAAACTCTCCTTAGCATGGAGAACATAGATATCTGTGCAGTAACAGAAACCTGGTTCAAGGCTCCCGAGAGCACCCCAGCACTACCAGGTTATACCTCATACCATGCTTTTCGGCCCCAAAACTTGGACCGTACCACAAAAGGAGGGGGAGAATCAATATTCGTCAAAGATACCCACACCTCCAGGTTGGTGGTACAGCACGAAGCATCAGAGACTATCCATGTGCAACTAACAGTGGGTAAAACTGCCTTCCAGTTTATAGCCTGCTACAGACCACCCTCCCAAACCCAGGAACTCCACTCGGCCTTCCTGAGAACACTGGAAAATATGAAGGTCTCTCCAAACACCAATATATTGGGCAACTTCAACTACCCAAACATAGACTGGGAGCATTACTCTAGCTCCAACACCCTAGCCCAAAGGTTCCTAGAATTTATAAACTCAAATGCTATGGAACAACTTGTTACCACTCCCACAAGAGGGGAAAACATACTGGACCTGATCATCACCAACATGGGGACTCTATGCTCCAGACCAGAAGTGTATCCCTCACTGGTAAGATCAGACCATAAACTAATCTCACTGGATATTCACATCCCGACCCCACCCTCTGCCCAGAAAACCACAGTGAAAAACTTCTCTAAAGCAAATTTCACACTCCTCAAAACCGAGGTGGAATCCTTCAAAGCCCCCGGGCCTGTGGAAAATATGGCCCAGACCGCAGAATCCTTTATAAACACATTCTATGAACACTTTCAGGAATGCATGAATCATGCAATCTCAAATAAAACCAAGACCCAATCCTCCAAAGGCAGACGTCCTGTCTGGTGGACCCCAGCCATAAACAAACTATACAATAGAAGGAGGAAGCTACTACATGATAGAGCAAAATCCCAAAAAGGAAGGCATCTCTGATCAGTATTAGCAAAAAACTACGGGCACTCATAAAATCATCTAAGGTCAGCTTTGAGAGAAAAATTGCACAGGACAATAAGGATAATCACAAGGCTTTCTTTAGTTATGTTAGGAACCTGGGTGAGAATTCCCAGATATGCTCAGAATTAGTCCAAAATGACAAAAAATACACTGAACCCACAACCCACAGACACTGCCCAACATCCTAGCTGACAGGTTCAGTGCAAACTCCCCCCTCCCCACCAAAAGGGCAAATACCTATCCCAGCAGAGTGCTGCCCCCCTGACATCTCAGATGCTCAGGCAAGAACCGCCCTCTCCAAAGCAAAAAACACAGCATCAATGGGACCAGATGGTGTCCCAGGCTGCAACCTACATGAACTCCAAGAAGAGCTAAACCCAAACATAAAACTACTGTTCAGTCTCAGCCTTACTACAGGATATGTACCCAAAGAGTGGCATACAGCAATGGTGGTCCCTCTCCACAAAGGTGGTGCCTCAACGGATCCTGGAAACTATCGCCCTATAAGCCTGACTAGCTTGGTCTGCAAAGCTATGGAAAGGATCATCATGGACCTTATAAATAAAGATACTGGGGACCTACAGACACTGGATCCTACCCAGTTCGGTTTGTTAAGGGCAGATCCTGCCTCTTAAACCTGGTCGATTTCTTTGAAACAGTCACCAAGGCCATTGACAAGGGGAAGGTGGTCCACACAGCCTACCTGGACCTCGCAAAAGCCTTTGATACAATACTCCACTCGGGCATTATAGATAAACTCACCAGCTTAAATATAAACCCCTATGTCACTAGATGGGTTGCAAACTGGCTCAAGGACAGAACCCACATGGTTAGAATTGCTGGAGCCATGTCAGACTCCAAACCAGTTACAAGTGGCGTCCCACAAGGCTCAGTCCTGGGACCTCTCTTGTTCGGTATATATTTCTCAGAGGTACAGGCCAACACGGAAGGACTGTGGCTGACCAAGTTCGCAGATGACTGCAAACTGGGCGCCATAATTGACTCTCCAGCCGACACAAGCATCCTCCAAAAGGGCCTCATAGAAACAGACAACTGGTGCCAGAGCCATGGCCTCAAGCTAAACACCAAAAAGTGTATAGTCATCCCCTTTGGCAAAAACAAAGTGCCCACAAATTACCACATAAGTTTTACTCATCCCTCATCAGGCCCATAATTGATCCCTCATCAGGCCCATAATTGAGTACAATGCCCCTTTTGGGATGTACCTTACCAGACACCTGCAGCAACTGGAAAGACCCCAAAAGTAACTCACCAAGAGGATCAAAGGGCTCAAACAGATGCCATATGCTGCCCGGTTAAAGAAACTCCAGCTCTACTCAGTGGCATACTGCCTGCTCAGAGGCGATCTGTGCCTGACGTATAAAGCCATGTCCAACCCGGAATTAATGGACATGCTGCACCTCAGAAAATCCAAATCCCATCGAGCTACGCGCTCGAGAGACTTGAACCTCAGCACTGAAATAAATAGGACATGCTGGAGGGACAGATTCATAACCCAGAGGCTCCCTTCACTCTGGAATAAAATCCCAGTCCAGGTTAGGCAGAGTCCCTCATTGACTCTCTTCCAGAGGAATCTTGATGAGTGGATTGGGGATCGTAGGTTTACCCCGGGTATCACTTCTGTGTCACTGTTAGACAGAGGCACAGTATACTAACCTCGAAAAAGGGCATAGCAAAATTAATTTAAAATGGGTGGCGAAAGCCAAACACACTCTGGCTAGGCTTATAAATGCCCTAGGGCAGATAGCCTAGTATGAACCTATGAGACCTTAAGACAGTGGACTTTTTGCTTTCTATGCCTTATGAACTTAAGACTGCTATATCTTTGTAGCTACAGACTGAAGCCCCCTTCACAAAAGAAGCTGAAAATTAGTTTCTTGTGTGACTAGCAATTCCCACAGTAGAGGACATAACAGTTGTAAGATGTGTCAAAAAACGTAAAGGTTACCTTTGAAATAACCCCTAGTCTTTTTGGCAGTGACATTTCAGTTTTTCACACTAGTAGTCAGTCAATCATAATGTTACACGGAGTGATGAAGACTGAACTTAAATGTGTGTGTGTATGTACAAGCTATGCGCATGCAAAACCGTTTCAAACCATGTGACTGAAGAACAGACATCCAAGACTGCAACCACAGATATGTGGAAGATAACGAAAAACAGGTGTCAAGCCATGGGCAAGTATCCCACGTCGTCTGTCAACTGCCAATAAAAGCCAAATTAAAAAGAAAGGAAATACTCCAAGGATAAAGATATAACAACCTGCTGGGGAAAAGAAGTCAAGTGGCATTGCAAAGTTTCTGCTGGGTGACACATCATATTAAATATTGCAAGATGTTATTATATTAGAGATGCAAGGAAACACATAATGGGTCCATAGTACTATGTAATTAATAATGTTGTTTTGATGGTTTACACCAGCACTGAAATCATAAATGTTGGGGAAAAAAATTCTACAACACACCCAGAAGTGAAATAAACGTATTCAGCGAAAGTCAACTCAGTAAATACACACACTACTTCTGTCCGCTGTCCTGGGTGTCTAGGTTCCAAGAAACTCCAAAAATAAATCCAGAGTAAACTCAACTTTATTTGTAAAACTCTCTATGTTAAGCGCGTTCATCTAATATTATAGATTTCATCAGAACACAGTCGTTAATTACATCCTAGGTTATATACAAGTGTCAAACCAATCAAACTGATTAATTAGTACATTAGTTGAATGTCAAATATGCACATACCTTAAAATGCACAGTGCATGTTTAAAATCACTTGTATACTGTATGAGCTATATAACTACTCTATGTAAAATCAACTATAAATAAAACAATACACGAAATATTTAAAAATTGTATAAAAAATATATATAAAAATATTCGCTTGAGTAAAAATCTGTACTATATAAAATACTATTCGAACATTAATTCATATTCATTTCTGTAGTCCATCACACTAAGATTCCTTAGATGAACTACCATCCATATTCTCTCCAGGGAGGAGAGACAAGATCCAGAAAATGCAGTCGGAGATGGCAATCATCAAGGGCGAGCTTACGCGGCTCACTGAATTAAATTAGCCAGACGGAGGGAAGAAATGATGGAATGCAAATGATGTCATTGCGTACACTTAGCGGAAGTAAGGATTTGAATCCTATCCCTAACGGCCAAGGTGAGGGCAGTGTGCAAGACATAGGACCCTCTCATGGATCCACTGTGGCAGTTAACGGTAACCTCCATTACATGCCTGAAGGAGTTAGAGTGGAGGACAATGGATCGGAGGATGATTTCAACATTTCAAGAGCCAAGCTGAAGCGTACGGGTGGCCTAATGGTTAAGGTGTTTGCCTTGCAAGCAAAAGGTGCAGGGTTTGAGTCTCACAAGGGATAACTGGCTAGGCTTAAAATGGCTCACAAGGGCAGTTAGCTTAGTACTAATCTATGAACCTATGAACCTAAAAAGACTTATTCAGTTGTAGGATTACCAACCGTTACAGGTACTGTTAACCCACAGACTTTTAATTCCCTTAAAAATACAAAACATAAGGGTATGTGACACTGGACTCTTTTCTCAAATGTAATTTTGATTTTGACAATAATAGTTACAACACAAGGACTGGTGACAACTGAGCTACAGTTCAAGGGAATAATAAGACTTTAAAAGATTTAATTTACGTCTTTGGTAAAAAGTTGGGCATAGTGAAAAGCCTTCAATTAGACAATATGTACCTTAAAAGATGCTTAGACTTGAAAATTGTACCCATGGGCTTAAGGTTTTTTAAGCAGCCAATGGGAGTAGATATGGATGAAACTAATATACAGGAATGTAACAAGCTTTTTGATAATTTTGGGTACAGTTTTATGCAATTTATTGTAAGATGCAATGACAAAAAGTTATGTGCATGTATAACAGAAATTGAGCACCTGAACAGGGTTATTATGAAGGACTTATTATTCACTGAATGGGAAAGTTTTTACAATACACAATATGAATGGGTAGATAAAAATTGTAAAAAACAGTTTGATAGGAAATGTAAGAAGTTAAAAAGAGATATGGAACAATATGAGAATCAACAGGCCTATAGATGGGGTAATTATAATGAAAATAAGGGCCAGTCACCTAATGGACAGGGAAGTAATGTTCGTGATGATGACACATGTTAATAGGGGGAATAATAGTTGGAAAAACAACAGGAATTTTTTAGGGAGAAAGAAACAATGGTGGCAAGGACAGGAAAAACAAGGAGCTCCAGTACACAGGAATTGGAGGGAGACCACATTTCAGGGGAATTGGCAACACCCGAACAGCAAAAATTGGATAAGGAGTTAAACATAGTCAAACACAATGATATACATTATAGCTTAGGAGATTTTACTATATTTAACTATACCCATTTTAAATTGGAGAAAGAACACTTCTCCTTGTTTTCCAGGGGAATGAAATATGTTCCCAACATCAATTTAGATACACCTGATTATGTAGTTGAATTTAAGCAATATATGCGGAAACTTAACTTGGCATTGTACTTTCAGGAGAACAGGGGTGAAATGATTAAAAAGCCATTTAAAAAGATAAGCACCTTCTCCCCACCGATGAATGCCACCTTGGCTACATATGAGAAAGTAGTGACAGAAGAGTTGTATGTATTTCAGAATAAATGCAAGAACAAAAAGGTGCGATACAATTTAACTAAAAAAGAATTTCAAGTCTTGAAAGAAATACAGGAAAACCATCAAATTCGGGTTATGAAACCAGATAAAGGGGGTGGTGTAGTGTTATATGATAACTTCGAATACATTAACAAAATACATACTATATTACTTAATTCAGGGAACTATGAAGTTTCGTCACTGAATGAAGTGAATATAGGACACCACAAAATAGACCTGTATTTAGAAGAATTCCTATTGGATGATAGGATAGATATTGATTTATACAACTTTTTAAGTGTAGAATTTCCAGTGTTAGCCACTATTGTGGGGATACCGAAGGTGCATAAAGAGTTAGAAGATCCTCCCTTTCGGCCTATAATATCTGGTAACAAATCTAAAGCTTTTCCATTTGGCAAAGTTATAGACACATGGTTGAAGCCTATATATAAAAAGATATCCCACATAGTCATAGACTCATGGGATTTTTTGAGTCGATTCCCCTGAAAGATGAGTTAACATTTGTAACAATTGATGTAGTAGACCTTTTTTTGTGTATTCCCAAAGATGAAGGAATGAATCGGTTCAGTAAGAGTATTCAAAAATTTGCTGGATTATCATGGGATAGAGTATTGTTGATACTGGAGTTCATGGAAATTGTATTAAAGTACAATTACATTTTTTACGAAGGAGAATATTACAGGCAAAGTAATGGTGTAGTGATGGGGGCTGCATGCGCACCTATTTTTCCAATTTAATTCTTCTAGATTGGGAGGAAGAATGTGTATTTAATAGTAGATGGTACAGTCATATAAGTTATGTTAGGTTTTGGATGCTATTTTTATCCTGTGGAAAGGGTCTATGGATGACTTGGAAATGTTTTTCAATTACCTTAATCAATCTTGTGAATATTTGAAGTTCACATATAATTATGATAAAAAAGGTATTTCATATCTAGACACTTATATTTCCACGGAAAATTGTCATTTCAAGTCCAAAATACATAGGAAAACTACATTCAGCAATTCATATTTAGAATATTCTAGTTGTCATCCATACAGTCAGAAGCGAAGTATTATAAAGGGTCAATGTATTAGAGCAGCTAGAATGACTTCTGAATACAATGACATGCTTAAAGAATTAGACAATATAGGTAGCATGTTTAGCAAGCGTGAATACCCTACCGGACTTATTGACAACACCATTAAATACGTTAAAGACGAGTGGGTTAGAAAGTTTAAACCCTCTTAGGTACAGAGACTTGTGAAACTTTGACTACTATTAGTAGTTCTAGTAATAATCAAAATGACAAGTTTCAATGAGCATGTATACTTCAATACAGTACACATGTCAAAGATATACAAAAAAATAGTAGGAGGGAACTGGAACATTATGAGAACCGATGAAAATATTTACAGGTATTAGGTGAGCCATCCTGTGTTTGTATACAAAACAGGATATAATTTAAAGAACAAATGTAAAAGAAAGGCCTTTATTAGTAAAAATACAAAGAGGGAAGGGGATACCCACAAGTGTGGACAATGCAACCAGTGTTTTGCTATAATGGAGGACACCACCCTAGTTTTGGAAGACATTAACCAAACTTTTATAAGATTTAAGAAAGGAAATTGTCGTACACAACATGTAATTTATTTAGCCAAATGTTCAAAATGTCCAGGTTTCTATGTTGGCAAAACTGACAGATGCTTAAGGAATAGAATTTACGATCATTATTATTGCATTAGAAAAAAAGATATTACCAATGCATTATATAGGCATCTTGTCAAAAGCCCTAGTTGTGATATGTTCAAGTTCACTATCTTAGAACTTATAATGGCTAATCCCAGGGGTGGCAACACTAGCAAAAAATTGGGTGAAAGAGAAACTAGGTGGCAAATTTCATTAAATGCTACTGCACACCCAGGGATAAATGATAGTATATCTATGAAGCCAATTTTAGAATGCAAAGCATAATGTGCACATATATCTAGTGTGATAGACTACAGAAATGAATATGAATTAATGCTTGAATAGCATTTTATATAGTACAGATTTTTACTCAAGCGAATATTTTTATAAATATTTTTTATACAATTTTTATATATTTTATGTATTGTTTTATTTATAGGTGATTTTACATAGAGTAGTTATATAGCTCATACAATATACAAGTGATTTTAAACACAACACACTGTGCACTTTAAGGAATGTGTATATTTAATATACATTCAACTAATGTACTAATTAATCAGTTTGATTGGTTTGACACTTGTATATAACCTAGGATGTAATTAACGACTGTGTTCTGATGAAGTCTATAATATTAGATGAAAGCGCTTAACATAGAGAGTTTTACAAATAAAGTTGAGTTTACTCTGGATTTATTTTTGGAGTTTCTTGGTACCTAGACACCCAGGAGAGCGGGCACCCAGAAGTGAGGCAGACTACAGTCAGACTCGCAAAAACACACATGTAATATACATCTTATACAGGTAAAATCATTTTATCAGGAAACCTTCAGGTCTCAATGTTATATAAAACAAAGACATTAAAGAGTTTAAACTGGAATTTGATAATACATTTTCTGTATTATTCAAAATGAGTTTTGCTGCAAGTTTTCTAATTGATGAATGGAAATAAACAGAACTTCTGTATAAAAAAAGGGGGGTAGTAGTGATGTCAAATGATACAGATCCATAAGCTTTCTATCCAATATTAACAAAATCAAGGTAGAAATTGCTGTTCAGTTCTTTGCAGAATTAACAATGTTTTAAAATGCTTCTAACAGCAGAAGAGATCATATTAACATTTAAGGTGAAACTAATCAAGCTTAACATGCATATCATCTGTACTGATTTTTGGTTAGCTGGACAGATGTAACAGATTCAGCAGAAGAGAACACAGTACTGAGTCAGTGTCTGCCTTATGGTTTAGACTTGGCACATTATTTAGCAGACATTATATTGAGCAATTCCTTTTTTCATAAGACAAGTGAAGAGGACAAACATTAGAAATAAGTTTTTGGGTCTGAAAGCTCTCTCTATTTTTCGTGTATCTTAAACAAAGACACTCAGTGGAATAAGTGTGCTTTTTTAATGCAATTGTTAAAGGAACAAATCTGTGTTATTTAGCCTCATGAAAGTGACATGGAATTAATGCAATAAAAGTGACGACATACAGTGTAGATTCTAGACTCAGGAAATGTGCAAAGAGTAGATAATTATAACTATCTAGGAATGGAGGTAGACACCACACTTTACTATTCCACACAAACCAGCTCTACTACTACTGAAAGATGTAAACGTGTAGGCTGTATGCAGAAAATTAAAAACAAGTCCAGCAGTGTTCCGAGGCCTAGACAGCAACAATGTACAACACAGCTAGATGCTTTGGATTCAAATGGCAAATACATTTATCTGTATATATCTAATATTATTGCCCTATTAAGAATAACTGCGATAAAACCCTTTTTCAGAGGCCAGGAAAAAATCTCCACATTTAACAGCAGTTTTGCCATGTTCATAAAATCCAGTTGCATGGTATCTGAAGGAATATAAAATAGAGGTAAGTGTTATATATGAAAGAAAACGCTTTGCAATAGCTTAAATAAGCATCATTTAGAACCAGAGCATGTATATCACTTGCATGGGTATATACAGTGGTGATCATTCATTAGAAACAGACACAGGCTTGTGTATAGCAGAAAGAACATTGCAAAAGATTCTGGAATATTACCTGCAATTTCTAGTAATTAAGATAATGAAGAGATGTAGCTTAACTGTGGAAATATTAGAAAGGGGGAGGGTGGTTGTAAATGTAATAGGTTAGTAACAGAACAAGTATGAAAGTATCACTACATTTAAGACTGAGAAGTAAAGTAATAAGGAAAGTGAGAATTGGTTGGGGTTACTTTGGCTGTAATGAGTAGTACTAGTTTTGGATAGATGAGGAGATAACATGAGGAAACTGTGCCAGAGGGGGACAGTGAGACCGTGGTTGATATAATTAGAAGAGGAGATAGGGTCTTGTTACTTAGGGTCTGCCCTGTGATTGATGCAATTTATGTAAATAAAGTAAAAATAAATAAAAGGATGTACAAAGTCAGTAACAAAGTCATACATACTACCAATGGAGATTAGTTAAACTTGCACTGCTCTTTAACCATGACAGTTCAGGTACAGCCTTATCAACATATCTCACATTTCTAAAGACATGCTCCTGCTGGGATGGTTAGACTTAACTATGTATGCAGGAACAGGAGCTTAAAATGAACTGTTCAACCAAAAAAAAAGACTTCCCGGTTTATGGAAAGGGTAGTATGTGTAATAAATGCTTTATCATGACATACACAGTATACTACTGGATGTGAATGGACAGACAGAATCTAGGTCATTCACCAGTAAAAGATGCCTTCTGGTAGGCAGATAAGTCAGACTGTCATCTTCACATGTAAATTATCTGGATTGATTTTTATTCAATATTTATAGGTCTCATTTCTAGCTATTTTGGGGGCAGAGCAAATTAAAAAATAATAACTTACAGTGGTGCAGGGGCATTACTATTAAAGCAGGACATCAACCTAAGACAAAAAGCATTTTCTTCAGTTTCTGATCACAATGCTCACTTAAGACAACAATGATCTACCCAAGAACCTTTCTTTGTTTCATACAAATTTCTCCTTTACAATATGTCACTTTTAGAAAGCTATCTAAACAGACAAATGTTCCTGCCACGTCAAGTTGAAAATCGAAAAGCAAAATGTATTATGACTTCACTTTCAAATTAAAAATGCTGGCAAAAAGCAACTTGCAGTTTAAAATCTATTTTAATTAAATCCTTACCATTCCAATATCCAAAATTGGTTCCTCCTATAAACATGTACCTACAGTAAAAAAGGAAAATACAAAGCAGTTTTAAGTTCTTTTCTGTAATCCTTTTTATTTGGAAAAAAAAAGTTTAACATTTGACTTACATGTTAACATTTGCTCCAAGTCCAAGAACTGTATCTAGAGCTCTGGTTATGACACTTGTGGCAACAACCTGATGCTTTTCACCCCAGTGATCAAGCCAGCCTGTATACAGTTCAGAGTTTATCTTTAAATTGCAAAAAAAAAAAAAAAAAATGTTAACTACTGATGTTGGCAAGAATTAACTTTACTAGCATGCAACTTAATATATGAATGATCTACAAATTCCTTTAACCACCAGCCAACAAGTCTCAGATTATTACATTCAAGTCATTTTCTGGTAATGCAAGCAAAACTGCTAAAGAGTACATTTGACTTATCACTGTTAAACTCATGGTCATTAACTGCAAGTTTTTATTAATCTTTTTGGCCACCAACCTAAACCCTGCCCTCGACCATCTAGCCTTGATATCTTATTGGCCCATTTGCTCCTACCGACTCCCAGTATTGTAGAACATATAGAGAGACAGGTATGGAGGTAAAAGCCAGGGATCATAGGCATTATCTAGCATTGGTTCAGAAATGTTTTTATACATGCTCCTAACACATCACTCGCAGTAACACATCACTCACAGTTAACTGCAATGTGATGGCAAGCAAGGACCATTCCAGATGGGACAGCTTAATGATGTTTGGTGTTCGTGAACAGGAGGAGGAGTAGTAACTCTAGTAATGTTTCTCTAGAAATTACTTGAGAAAGCTGTAAAATCTCCACAGTTTTCTAACATTACTAAAGAAGGATTTATAGTTATCTTTGGATTCAGAGGCCACGCTAAGTTCATGAGATCCTTTAGTGGACTTCACAGTGGCGGAGTGTTCACAGATGACTGCAATCTGGAGATTAAGTGTTAGAGAGTGACAAATTTTCAAGAATGGTCTCTCTCCGGTAAACTGTTGTGGTGCTAAAATGGACTCAAATTAAATGTTAAATGGGTGTAGTAGCCTCACTTTCGATACACCCTTCCCTCATCAAACTATATAGACAACATACCACAAAATACATGAAAAAGTAGTCAGGGATCTAGGAAATTGGGGTTGATTCATTCCTTTTTTAACCATCATGCAACAATGACTTCAGTAAATCCTTTTATTTGGCACAGCTAATTGCCAAAGGAATATCTTCCAGGCCTAAAGGCCTAAAAAAAGTAATCAATCTCTTATAATTAACACTGACCACAGCAATTACCAAGTGTAATGCAAAATATGGTATGCATCCCACTAAACACATCAATAAGACACCAAAGGTCCCCAACCAAAAAGATCAAAGACCTAAAGTCACTGAGCTATTGAAAACAAGCTGTCAGCTTTAGCAGTTAGAGACTTAGTTGTCCTGGGATCTTATCTCCTGAAAAACAAAAGCTCCACCAATACAAAAACCATGGATCAATATCTTCATTAACAGATTAATAAAAAACATTGAGACACATTTATAACAGAGTTTCGCCCAAACCTGTAGAATAAATTTCCGTTGCAGGTTTAGTACAACTCATTATTTTCCTTTTAAAAAAGTGCAAGTGTGTAAAATCTTACCATAAAAGTAGATGTCCTTCTCTTCATTGTTGCGGCATTCTTCACAGTAGGGATTTCCTGCCAAGGCTAGCCTCATGTCCAGCTAGTAAACCAAAGCCTTTAGATCTGGTATGCACCGTACTTCACCCTGTACAGGACGTAGGGCATAAAGGTGATGTATGGACACAGTAACCCAGAAATAACTTGTTCCAGTAGAGAAACCGTCTCCACAGGACAAGAGAGATTATATGCATATCCAGGAGGAGAAAAAGTAGATGGAAAAAAGACAGCTCCAGGAAAGGAGAGGAACTAAAACAAAACCCAAAAGAAAAAAGGGGTCTGGTGGGAGGGACCAAATATTGTAACTGTGAAAAGGAGGACATCTACTGTCATAGTAAGATGTTATGCAACTATATGTACTATGTCCTTCTATATCACTGTTGCAGTATTTTTCACTTAAGAGTACAAAAGCTGAAGAAAAGGGCTGTGAGGTGGAAGGTTGGGAAGAGCCCTCAAAAAAAAAAAAAACATGCAGGATGGCCCTAGTAAAACCTGCTCTGGCCCCAAAAAAACAAATCCAATTTATAATGCTTAGTAAAGGTATGCACTTAAGACCAAGTAGCAGTGTGAAAAACTGAAAGGCTGCCAGCCCAGCTAGATAGAATTTTGTAGATAATGCTGTCATTGTAAATATTAATTTAATCCACAGGCTGTTTTACAAACGCAAGAAAACTAAATGCAAGAAAAACTGTGTTATTATGTTGTGAACTTCAAAAATGTAACCACAGCGCACCCTGCTGGAAGAAGACTGATAAAGTAAAGCATTTTATGACTGATCTCAGGGCTCGGAGAATGTCTTTTATTGCTGTGGTTTCCTGACCAGGTGCAAGCTCACTAAGAAATGTAAATTTAGAGATTCTGGTAACCCTGAGAGCCAGAGAAGTGTCAAGAATGATGTAATCTAATATGAGTCAGCAGTGATGTATTATCAATTTAAGAGATCTCAGACAGAAAGACAGCATTGTGCATTTGTCTTCAAAAATGGCATCACCAGCACTCTGCCTTGGCTCTAAATGTATGTAAGTTTACTTAGAACAGTATTGCTCTTAGAGTTGGACAGGAATTTAGTCAGATTTCGGCTAGCTGTTTTCTATATTTATGTCAGACTATCCAACAATATTGTTTTAAAGTTCCTGTGTCGGAACTCTTGACTAGCACTGTGTTGAATTGAGAAGATTTGTCTTGTGTTTTTATTATTAAATATTTTTAAACATTTCAGCTGTGACTGTTTTGTGTAGAGATAATTTAAGCTCTAGAGTACATTGCATATATACAGTGACACTGTCCAAGCTGCTCCAAAGCCTTGCTGTTCATCATACTTACTAATTGGATAATAATAATATTGCACAGCAAAATTGGACACCCTTTGGTAAGGGCCTTATTAGTAGCCGATAGTGGCAGTGATTTCTACCTTATATCCTGGGCAGAGAAGGGGGCATAGCTGGAGAACCTGTGCCAGCTTTCCCCAGGAGTGTGTGTGTGTGTGTGTGTGTGTGTGTGTGTGTGTGTGTGTGTGTGTGTGTGTGTGTGTGTGTGTGTGTGTGTGTATGTGTGTATAACTCATATCGCAAAATGTGTGTCAGTTACATGGGCAGGGACACGAAGCACTGGTTGGACAGAGAGGGTGCTGGAGGTTTTAGCTTGACCACTAGGCTGAGACCTGTACCCTATAGCTGTGCCAGTGGGAAGTCTTACTGGGGATCTGGAGAGAAAGGGAGAAACCAGCCCCAGACTGACTATGATCTCTGTGTGCTCTTAAGGGAAATTGTAGTTTACTGTGTGTGTACCAGTTATCCTTCCCAATGTACATGCCCTTCACTGGTGCTTGTGGTGAGGATTGAGGCTCCTTGATTACTGGGCCAGTGCATGGGCATCACAAGCAGCTTCAAGGATGGAAATGGTGTCCAACCCTTTGAAGAAAGCACCAAAAGAGCCAACAATCCTAAATGAGTGAGCTCTAATGGACAGGCATTTGCCATGACTGGAATAAAATAAAAAGCTCGTCAGACTTATGAATGGCCTTGGTTTTATCCAAATAACAAGGTATGTAGGACATTCTCACTAGCAGACTGAGAAGGAGAAAAGGAAAGGAAAGGAATTGTTCTGACTGGTTCAAAGATAACTCATTAACAACCTTGGGCATAAAAGGAGGATTATTACAAAGGGACATCTTGTCCTTATGATGAACCAAAAAAAAAAAAAAAAAAGGGATGGCCTTAAGAGCCTGAAGCTCAGAAGTCATCCAAGCAGAAGTAAGGACAAGCAATAAGACAGACTCCCAGGTACAATATTGCAAATAATCTGAACAAGTAGGCTCAAAAGGAGCCTGGGTCAACATTTCTAAAACAAAATTAAGGTCCCAAGGAGAAGGAATAGCCTTCCTTGGGGGCCTAAGATGCAGGATGCCTTTGTGAAACTGACCTCAAAGCAAGAAGCCAAAGGAGGATTTAAAGGCAGACAGGCAGAAATGGCAGACAAATGGGTCTTTATAGAACAGGCTAAGCCAGACTGGAGCAACTCGCACAAATAGGAGAGAAATAGAGAGACCCCCACTGAAAAAGGATTATGGTTATCAGCATGGCACCAGACAGAAAATCTCCTCCATTTGGACACGAGACTTTCTGGTTGCAGGTTTCCTTGCCTTCTGTAAAACCTTAACCCCATCCTTAAAAGGAATCAGAACTATCACCCACAATGTCAGTAGAAGAGTGGACAAGTGAGGATGGATGAGAGACCTCTTGCCTGCGTAAGGTGGTCACAGCATTCAGGTAACTTGTGATAATCTCCCCTGGCCAGATGCATTAAAGAAGGGGAACTAGTGCTGCCTTGGCCAAAAGGGAGTCACCAACACAATTTTTAGGGAGTCCAGTTGAATCTTCTGCATATCTCTTGGAAATAGAAGAGGAGAAACATCCCCTTCCAAGGAAAAAAAAGGGTGTCCGTCTTCCCCGCCGGATGGCATAGTACTCTGGAAAAGAAAAGAAGGTATTATCTGTTCAGAGGGGAGGAAAACATCTACCCGAGGAATACCCCACCGATGGACTATGTCCAAGAAAACATCTCTGTGAAGCATCCACTTATACAAGCCTATATTTTGGACCTGCTGAAGGTGTCTGCCACAAAATTTTGTGGTGAGGGAATATACACTTCTTGAAGAGTTAACTGTTAACTGACAGCCAGATCCCAGGCCTGAAGAGCCAACCTGCATAGAAGGTAAAACTCTGCAACATCCTGTTTGTTGACATACCACATGACACTGTGGTGTTTTCTGTGCAAACCTTCAGAGGGGATGGAGAGAAAATGGGGTGAAAACCCCGAAGGGCCAGAATCAGAGCTTTCATCTGTAATGTTGATATGGTCTGACCACTGTGTGTGTGTGTGTGTGGGGGGGGGGGGGCAAAAACCTTGGACTTTCAGATGTCCACAGTAAGTCCCCCACCCCCATTGTCCGAAGCATCTGTGAATAGTTCTTGAGAAGGAACTGTAGGCTGAAAGGCAGGCCTGGGCTGAGGAAAACTTGTTGAATCCACCACTCAAATTCCCAATTTAGACAGAGAAGGGAGAGGTACACTAAAATCCAGACAGTAGCAATGCTGAAGGCAAATGGATTTGAGGTACCATTATTCCATTTGAGGTACCATTGTAGCTTTTGCATGTGCAGTCTGGCAAGAGAATGGAAAAGACCATGAATTCCAGGGCAAGAAGAAACTCTAGCTAAAGTAGCAGGAAGATGAAGAAATGACTGGGAGAAAGGTGTCAAGGGCACAACATCTGGAGGTGAAAGAGAGGCCAACGTTGGTACTGTCTGAATCCTGCAACCCAGATACACATGGTCCAGAAGAGGAGTCCAGTCTAAACCCTAGACTTTGGAGGAGAGATATGGTGAACTCCAGATCCTGTAACAGGCAACTGGGAGAAGGTACCTGAAAGCAACAGTTCATCTAGATAAGTAAAAATCTGAATGCCTTGGAGCTGGCAGAAGCCAATCACAGGGCAGTAGAGAGGGCAAAGCAGAAAAATGAAAATGATAGGAAGAAATAGAGAAATGTAAAAACTTCCTGAACAGAGGGTGAATAGGAGTATGAAGGTAAGCATCCTACAAATCCAGGGACATTAGAAAGGCCTGGGGTAGAATAAGAGGAAACAGGGTTTGAAGAATAAGCATCAGAAAGGCTGGAACCTTGAGAAAGGTGTTGAGCAAGGAGAGATCCAAAAATAGATCACCAAGTGCCCTCCTTTTGAGGGACCAGGGACTGTTCGTGGAGTAAAAGCCCTTTCCTACCTGAGAAGGAGGGGCAGGTTGAATAGTTCCCTGGTTCACAAGGGACCCAAGAACCTCTGGGAAATGGGGAAATTGTTCCAGTAGAGGTTGAGGAATCCCTGAAAAAGGGGGAGAGACTTCCACACCATGAAGTATCCCTAACGGATGATATAACTCAAGAATATCAGGAGATGATATGCCAGTTTGGAAGACAGAGGGACAGTCAGAGAGCCAAGGGAACCTGGCTGAGGTGTAGAGAGGGACAAGAAGTCAAAGAAAAGTAGGCTTGTCAGATAAAGGAGGCTTCTGAGCCTGAGAAGACTTGGTAGGAGGAGCTCACCTACCTCCCTTCCTGCCTTTGGTGGCCTAATGAGCCTGCCTGTGAACAAAAGCAGACTTAGTAAGATATTTCTTTGGAAATTGGGGATAGGGGATACAAAGATATGTTTAAGATCCTGCAAGGCTTTACCTTTTTCTTGAACAGACAAACATTTCAGCAGCTTGGCCTTAATGTCTTCACGTGAGGACTGAAGACAAAACCAAGAGAGACACCTTATGACAGACCCAAAGGCAGCAGCTCTGGAAGATGCATCAGCAGCATCACAGCTATACCTGACGGAGTGAAGAGCTACCTGATAGGCAGGACCTAAAACAGACCGAGCAAAAGATTTCTTCAGAATCAGGGAGGCCAGAAATAGCCTGACAAGCCTGAGCAATAAATGCCATTGTATATCTAGTCATGTGGGTTTGGTAATTAAGTGGCCCTAAAGGCCAAAGTAGAAGCAGTATAAACCTTCTTACCAATTCCCTCCATTGCCCTATTTTTTTTTTATTTGAAAGCAAGAGCTTGGAAGAGGGCAAAGGTTTATAAGGCTCGTCAGAGAGACTGACAAAACTGCAGGGTCAGTAGGACATTTAAATAAGAATAGACAATCCTCAGGAATCTGTCATGTTTCTTTTGAGCAGGAGGCTGAGAATAAGGAGACTTGGCAGCTATAAAGGTGTCTAATAAAACAGCCAGTGCAGCAGGCACTGCAGAAGGTTTAGGAGTGTCCACCTGAAGCAGCCCATAACACCTTTGCTGGATATCAGACACTAGAGAATAAACCCATTTGAAGTATTCCATCATTCTAGCTATAGTGTCTCCAAAATACAATTCTTCAAAAGGAGATTCAGAGATTACAGACTCCTCTTCATCAGAACCATAGGCCAAAGGTGAAGGCATCTGGGAAGAGGACAAAAACTCATAATAAGACTCTGAATCTTCATCTGAGGAATCAGGTTCCCTAGCTCTTTTGGAAGGAGTAGAAGCCCAAGTAGGGGGAGGGTGCAGAATCTCTTTGGGGAGGCTTCAGGGTCATTAAGGAATTGAAAAGGCCCAGAATAAACTCCTGTTAATCCCTTTAAGGATCCTTAAGGCATACAGAAGGATGCTTAGTGTTCTGTTAATTCTTAACAGGGTCATCAGTCCTGACAAACAGCAGAGCTTGTGACCCTTCAAGAGATTCAATTGGAGTATCCAGAACCTCTTCTTTGACCAGAATCTGTGGAATCCCTCTAAAGTCCTCCAAGATGCTGAACTGCAGCTCCCCCACATCATCTAGAGCAGATGCCTGCAAAGCATCAGCAGACATGCAAAAAGAAAGATCCATGTTGGCCTCAGATAGGCTCACTGCAGGGGAATCTGATGTAGACACATGACAGCCTACAGAGTTTTCTCCCACGTCAAGAGGGACATCCCGATGGAGGCTGACTAGCCATAGAATCTGGCCAAGATTTCTTGGCCTCCTCCTTGCATCGTGTCCTTGGAGTTAGGAGATTATGCCATGCTACCGCGGGCTGACAGTTTAAGCCTTTGGTTTTCAAGAGAGATGGCCAGGGGAAGATAAGCGTGTTTTGGGTACAAAGTACAAATGCTTTGCAAATGCTACATATGATCGTGGGAGGTACCCATACAGAAGACACTGCCCATGACCATCTTTATGAGGACTCTGCCCCCACACTGACATTTTCCCTTATTGAATGACATGAACTTTGGGTAACTAAAAAGTAACAAGACCAAAGAAGAATAATAAAAAAAAACAACAGGGCACTTGTATGATGGCTATGTAATCAGCACAGCAAAAGGGCTTTCAGACTAATGAGCGATGATGGTGTCTGGACTGGTGGCAAAGTTCTGGGCAACTGCATCCACAGGTCACATTTATGCCCTACATATGATGCATACAAAATCTAAAGGCTTTGGTATACTGAACGGATGCTGGGCTATCCTTGGCATGAGATCCCTACTGTGAAGAATACTGCAGCAGTGATACAGAAGGACATCTTAGACATCTTGATGGGTATTCACAAATTTTCTCCAGGACTGAATGGTATGGTCCTACTGAAGAAATAAATATGGCCTAAGGGAGGGTGCTGACAAGGAGTAAATAAGTCTCAATGGCCTTGAAATATCTATGAAGGCTTCTCTGTTTGAATGTCTGTCTGTTGTGAACATAAAATGCTTTGTGGAAGTCAGGATAAATCATACTGCCTGCTCTCATACCATCATGGTTAGGTTCATAGAAACAATAGAAATGGGTACCTCCTTGCTTGTTGATAAACTGTATCAATGTTTGTCATGGTGTATTTCACAATCTGGAAATGTCCTGGTCTGACAGCTCATCTGGCTTGAAGGCTGTCAGAGCTAGTCAGAAAGCCAACCATCACTGTCACAATTTTTTTTAAAGATGTAGACTTTAGCCCTTGTATCTTGAGATTCCACAAATGGGGTTCACAGAGTCTGTGGGAAAAGGTAGACCCTTATCAAATGGCAATCTAGTTGCGTTGCCATTGAACTAGCTTCCAAAAGTTGGACTCAAGGGTAGAACATACTCGCGAGTCTCAAAGCTAGGACTTCTAAGATTATGGAGATACTACTGAACTTTCTTTACCTGGGCTCCTGAGTTGGGAGCCAGATTTATAGAGGAGGATATGCCACCCAGTGACTTTAGAAAAGTTCTTGCAGTCAGCTCCTTACATTAAACCACATGAATAAATGCAGGTATGATTATCGGCTGCATCCTGTCTACAGGAACGTTTATTATGCAAGATCTGGCGGCTATGACACTCTACATAAAAAAATCAGACTAAAGGGAAGGAAAGCTATTGTTTTTCATAGGCGAGTGAGTATTCAAGATTAAGAAAGCACTGCACAGTCCATCGAATTGCCAGTAGTTTGTTCTGCTGAAAGACTGCTTGAACAAGGCAGCCAACCAAGCAAAGACAGAAGTGAATGTCCAAAACTGTATTTATCTATCACCTTTTAAGCATGTAAACCCAATGGGTAAAAGTGTCTCATCTTGGTATGACCAAGTACTACTACTACATGGTTAAATTACTTAGGAACATAGGAAGAAGACTAGGTAAAAGATCATGGTGACCATAAGATGTCCAGCCATTTGCACCTTCAAGCAGACATGCTCACAAATTCCCATAACCCTTTTCAAGCAGTTACTATTGCTCACCTCCTAAATCTAACAGGGACGTACATAACCCTAGTGTACATTTGTATCCATCCAATTATATCTAGCCTTAAAGGTAGTCATAAACAGCACTTTGATCTCTAGTGGCAACTTAAATTAAAGGAGTTTGGAACTTACTCCTTCAACAAGTCTTGTTTTTTGTTATAGATTTAGGTCCCGGGGCAGGTGTTTGCAGAGCAGCAGGTTCTGTGAAGAAGGACATCAAATAGGATTGGGTCATTCGTGACTCAAAAAACAAGACAAGGTCACCATAGAGCAGCTGATAGGCTAACATGACTCTTGTTTTACTCAGCAGCCTATTTGTGATAGTTGGAGGATTGCTCAGACATCTTCGGAGTCTTTCCAGTTGAGTGATATGCTTGCGTTTTTACTTAAAGGGGCCACTGTATTCAGTTATGCATCTGATAAGGGAAGAATATACAGTCAATGGATGACTTCTCTGGATCTTGAAAATGCTCACTTGGAATTTAACTGAGCCAAATAGGATTTGATGCATACAGTGAAAACATGATACTGAAATTAAAGTGTTTGCCACATTAAGTATCCAGGTCTTTTATGTCTCTCTCTGTCTAAAGAGGAGTACCATTTATAACATGAGGTAGGAAAGGTTTTTTTACATTGAGGCAGTTTTTGGTACAGCAAGTGTCGCATATTTGCATATTCCAGCCCTTGCTAGAGCAGTTTACTATCAGTGGATCAGCAGATAACAGTGCTCAGCTTACAGTCATTAGCTAACTAGTTCAACACCACCTTCTGGGATAAGGGCTTAAATATTTGCAAAATAAATGCCAAAGAGGAGAGGACCCAGCACTGTTCCCTCTCATTCCTCACTGGAAAACTGCATATTCTGAGACAGTACCATCAAGTTTCACAACTTAGGATCTGTTTGATACTCAGTTTGCTTCCCCCCCCCTAACATCATCATGAAAGATGGTACCAAAGCCTTGATCAGATTAATTTAAGCAGCCTGCATTTAATGTCCACTCTCCACATCCTTTTTCAAGGAGGATTACATTTGAGTGTCGGAACCTGTCCTCCACAAAACCAGACTGATTGGGGTCTTATTCAATTACATTTCCTATATCCACAAAAGGGATATACTGTGATACATTCCATAGCCTTCCATGTAAGGCCAATGAGGCTGAGGGACCAGTAATTACCCTTGTTTAGTGGAGTCGCACTGCATGTTCTCCAGGCATCAGGGGTAAGCCATGTGGGCAGGTTAAGGCTGAACAGTTTAACCAGATGCTTGGATATTGCATACTTGAAATTAATGAGAATGCAGCCTGGTATGTTGTCTAGTCTCATGGAATGTTTAATCATTTACAGGGATTCTAAGACGTGTTCCAAGGTAAGTTTGGAAATAATGTGTGTGTGGGGGGGGGCAACAATGTGGGCAGGTGGAGTAACTTTAGGACTGCATACCTCTGCTAAACATATGGCAATATCCTTGGGATCGGAATTAGTGATATTATGGATAAGTTCAGTGCATTACTGGACAGTAATTTCCTGACAACTAAAGAATGATTTGCAGTTTTTTTTCCTGAATCTATAAAGGCCTTAAGTTCTTACTCTTCTTTATATTTTGTAATAGTGCTCTTAGGTTCCTTGCTGGCATGTTTCAGTGTGGTACTGAGGTAGCGGGATGGATACTTCTTGCAACTTTTCATTATTTACTTCTTTTGTTATACAAAATATTATGCAATTTCCACCAGAGAGGTTTATTCCTGGATTTGCCATTATATACAAGCATAGATAAGTACTCTCTTTTATATGCATCTATTAAGTTGCTGGTAAAGGTCTGAGATGAATGTGACAGCCATCTCATCTTACGATTCTTGGGAACTTTGCCTAAGTTTTCTACAAGCTAAAGTAGGTTTAGCCTCTAGAATTACCTAAAGGTCATCCCATTTGGTGGTGGGGTAGTACCAGTAGGCTTAACAAAGATGACCAACTGACGTGATCAAATAAAACCACAGATGAAGAGATGTGGGGTGAGATGGGGTAGAAGCAGAAGCTAGGTGTCCAAGGACCAGATCAATGATATTAGAACCTCCAGTAAATTTTACAATCTTGCATTTCCAAGATTATAATCAATTATTTCTGCTTCAGGGGCAATAAAATGTAGAAACTCAACATTTTGAAAGTTTTTGTTTTGCTAAACGTATTCATCTGTGTAAATTCCCAAAGGACTTCTTAGTGCTAGAAAAAAAAATCACTGAACAGCCTTGAATAAAATTCTGTCCCTTGTCTGCAAAGGAAATTGCATTACTGCTTGTGAACCTAGCATTTGCAAAATTAAACTGGAAAATAAGGCTGATCTCTTCAAACATGAGAGACGACCCCTAGAAGAGGAAGGAGTAAAGCTCTGCTGAAGTACTTGGCAGCACTACCTCTCTTACCAATAAACTCTCCTAGTGGTGAAGATAGAGGGGAGATGAAGACGACAATGCAACAGCAGCATTGCAATACTTAACATAAGAGGATTCATATCTTCTACTTTTTGAACCAATTCATCTGTATGCATTGCTGACTACTGGTCTGCAACCTAAATGAAGGTCTCACTATTTAGTGGGGAGATTTCTACAGTACTTTGGCACTGAGGAGGATTCATTTTCCATATACTATTGTTTTCCACTCTGTATACAGGTCCTTAACTGCATTCTGTGAAGATGTTTTGCAGCTAGTGCAGAAAATTAAAGACTATAAAGCTACTTCCTGTAGTCTATGGTTTGATTCCCTTGCCTCCACAGGTCTGCTGCTAAAAAGGCAATGCTCTGGAGCAAATGGGCAAATTTGGTTAGTCTCTTTTATGGTCTCCCGTAAAGTAACTATACACACACACACATTTTAGTAACTAGCTGTAGATGCATTTAATGACATGCCCCACCTTACCAACCATCTGATTTCTCATTCTTGGAAATAAGACTTCTGATCTTCTACTTATTTGTTAGTCATCCACTGACACTGTGCGAGATAAACAATACATCATTTAGCCACAGTTGTCCTACTCTCTATCCTGTCAAGTACATTGCCTTTCTCACTTGGGAAGGTATTCAGAGCAGCTGGTTTTTTTTAGTTCTTGGCAGACAGCTTAATGACAGACAGATCAACCAATGTTTTTCTCTCTCTTCTTTCACAGCTACCCTGATATGTACAGGCACAGTGCCATTGTTTGTTTTTTTTTTCTTTGTTTTTATATTTGCACTGTGATAGTCAGCCTGAAATATTTCAAACTGAAAGACGCTTGTGCAAATTTCTTATAATTAATCCAAATACAACAGAGCTCCTAGAACTCAAAGAAACCAGCATTTAATCCCATGAATCCACAGCTTTAGACAAACAAGTATATTAAACGTTCATCCCTTATGTAATATGGTCAATACTGATAGAGGTGTCTCTCCCATCAACTGGTGTCTCAGATGTCCTAAAAGCAGTCAGAAAAACACCCAAGTGTGTCAGAAACCTGGGAAGCTTCAGGAAAAAACTTTGGAGGACATAAAGAACAAGAGTAGCTGGGGACTTTACCTTACCAGAAACAGACTGGAATAATGTTGATTCAACGAAACATACTAGACATTGCTGGTGTTCCTAAATTAATTACTGCTGATTCATGACCGGTTTCATCACCGCTGATGTGCAGTGATCATAGTGTTATAAAGGTAATGTGTTACTAAATAACTCTGCCAAACTGAAATCTAAACTAAAGCACAAAATAATTAACAGATTATATGGAAGCAAAACAGTCATTACATAAAACTAACTGGAGTGAGGCATTGCAAAAGGAATGTGTAAAGTTTTGAAAGAAAAATTGTTTTGAATGCAAAAAAAAGTTAAGATCAGGATCTAGGAACACATCAGGAGGCTATACTTCCATGAGAACAAGATACTTGATTAAGGTGAGAGTCAAAAAAAATGGAAAACAGGTCGAACTATGACTTTGAAAACGGAAATAAACAAGCTGGGCAGACAAAATACACAGAGTGAGACCAGATCAAGACAAAAATTGAAGAAAACTTGTCTAAAATATATTGAGCATAGCAGGAAATATTTTTATAGGTACATAAAATATGGTAGGAGTAAAGACATAGAAATTGCTAAACTGTGTGTAGATTCTAAGACTTATTCTCAGACACAACCAGATTATAGATATATTTACAAAACCTTAAGCAAAGCAATTTGGCTTCACAAATAAATTGTCCTAGTGACATCCAGGTAACCTCAGATACTGAAATAAATTCAGATTATATTGAAAAAGAACTAGACAAACTATGTGCAAACAAAGTCCAGGGAGGAGGTGAAATTAGTTATAGTGACCTGGGAACACTTTGGCATGAACTTGTAGTATAATTATATCTTATTTACTAGATTGTATAAATATGGGGAAGAGTCCTAATGACTTAACACACATGCACATGTTAAACCGGTTTTTAAATTTAAAGGGAAATAGTACAAACCCAAAGTCATATAACCCATACGTTTACTTACATGTTGTAGAAAAACAATGGAGAAGGTTATATTGGATAAATTACTGTCAAAACTGGAAAGGCTGAGACTTGAAACCGTATGCCAGCATTCATATGTTGAAAACAGATCTATTACCACTTTTAACATGCTGTTATGTTATAGCAATAACCCACGCCTGGGTGTGGGTAATGTGGGATTTACCCACAACCGTGGGTAAATCCCACATTACCCACACCCAGAAGTGGGTTATTGCTATTATACTATGACATTATTTAAGAAAAGAAATAATTACTTTTCTTAAACAATGGCATTGTATAATGCCTCTTTGCTGCCCTTCCGCAGCTGTCTGGTATCCGCGGCAGTTCTGATGTATTGCGCATGCCTACGCAGTACATCAGAGCTGTGGCCAAAAGCAACGGAGAAAGCAAGATCTCCGTTGCTTTTTACTGTTTTGCTATGTTAAATGGGTTTAACATAGCAAGACAGCTTTAAAATAAGCAACGGAGATGTCCGTTGCTTATTTTAAAGCTGTCTCGCTATGTTAAACCCATTTAACATAGCGAAACAGTAAAAAGCAACGGAGATCTTGCTTTCTCCATTGCTTTTTTTTTTAAACCTGTCTCGCTATGTTAAATGGGTTTAACATAGCGAGACAGCTTTAAAATAAGCAACGGAGAAAGCAAGATCTCCGTTGCTTTTTACACACTGTGTCGCTATGTTAAAGGAGTTTAACATAGTGAGACAGCTTTAAAAAAAGCAACAGAGATCTCCGTTGCTTTTTTTAAACCTGTGTCGCTATGTTAAACTCTTTTAACATAGCGAGACAGTGTTTTAAAAGAGACTTATACTAATGGAAAAAGTCTGGGCGACCGGACCTTTTTTCATTAGTATAAGTCGATTTACAGCGTGCACGTTTTGGAATATTATTGGGGGTCATGGTATAATACAATATAACAGCTATAAATGAAAACTAGTACTGTGATGCAATTTATATAAATTCAGCCTCTGCATTTAATAGGGTCATACACAAAACACTGATCAATAAATTAGAACTAGGTATTGATATACTCTCGATAAGACGGATAGCTGCATGGCTTACAAATAGGACATAAATATATACTCATGGATCAAAGGAGATTGCACATTTACTTCAAACAGCAGAAAAAAAAACTAAGTTTGCGGAATACTCATGTTTTATATCTAGGCTCCTGTCAATAGCCACACCACAAGACTACAGAGCTCCGCCCATTGGGCCATCCAAATATTCAATAATATCAAACATGGCAACTATGCCTGCTTCTAAGCATCATCCATTTTATTTATGGATCCCATAAAAACATTGCAACATCTTCCACAAATTTTTAGAGAGACTGCAAAAACAAGGAGTAAAATTATGTAGATATTCCACAGCCTGAGCTAATAGATTCATGGGACGATAATAGGCTACTGGCCTGGAGGCCCTTATAAGCCTAGCCAAGAATTTCACCCATGTTCCCACAAAGTCAGCACCTGTTTTCCATGTCCAGCAGTGACACAGATGGGATTCTAGGGGTATATTTTCTGTCCTCAAAGAGGGCTAGTGATGTACTCTGCTTGACATGTAGAGGAAGTCTATTCCACAGATTGGGGAGTCATAGGGACACAAATCTATCCCGCCAACAAGTTCTATTAATGTCACAGACCAGGTTGAGACCTTGCAAGCGTGTTGCACTAGTGGAGTCTGACTTATGGATATGCAGCAATTCCATAAAGCCCGAGTCTGAGACAGCCTTGTATGCCAGGCACAGGTCACCTCTGTGCAGCCTGTACGAGACTGAGTACAGGGAGAGGGATTTTAGCCTATATGTATAGGACAGGCATTTGAGACCCTGGATTTTCTTGGTCAGGAACCACTGTTGTATCCTCAACTGCTGCATGTGCTTGGCAAGGTAAATGCCGAAGGGGGCACTGTACTTGATAATGGGTCTGATAAGGTAGAAGTACAGGGATGTTACGACATCCTTGTTCCTGGATGAAATACCCTTACTTATCAGGTGGGCCATATAGAAAGCCTTCCATACAACGGAGGCAACATGGTGGTCAAAAGTCAGGTTGCTATTAACTTGGGCGCCCAAGTCTTTTACGACTAATAACAATATACTAAGCACACAATCAATGTGATCATTAGTGGGGACACCATTTTCCCCAAAGGGGATAATGATGCATTTCTTGGCATTCATTTCAGGCCATGTTTCTGGCACCAGTCATTAGTTTGGTTAAGGCCCTCTTGCAGGATGTTCACATCACTAGGGGAATTTAGGACAGTGCCCAGCTTATAGTCATTTGCAAACTTGGTCAGCCACAGACAACTGGTTTTGGCTTGCACCTCAGAAAAGTATATCCCAAACAGTAGAGGCCCCAAGACTGATCCTTGGAGTACGCTGCTTGTTACTGGCCTACCACTAGAGGTGGCTTCCCCTATTTTAACTGAGTGGGTTCTATCAGTGAGCCAGTTGGCTACTCATCTGGTAACATGTGGGTTGATCCCTACCTGGGAGAGTTTATTATGCCCGAGTGAGGAAAAGTATCGAAGGCTTTGGCTAGGTCAAGGTAGGCGGTGTGCACCGTCTTGCCCTCATCCATGGCTTTGGTGACTGTTTCGAAGAAGCCGATCAAGTTTAACAGGCATGATCTCCGTTTGACAAAACCAAACTGTGTGGAATCAAGCATTTGGAGGTTGCCAATGTCCATGTTTCCATTGCCCATCTTAATATACGTAGTATCTGTAATAAAATTAGTCAACTCCATGCCCTCCTCGAAACACAACAGTTTGACATTTTATGCCTATCAGAAACTTGGTTAAAACCTTCCATTAGAGACATCAAAATTACCCCACCTGGTTATAATATTATTAGACTTGATCGCACTACCAAGAAAGGAGGTGGGGTAGCCATTTTGTACAAAGCGAAACTTAAACTTAATCCTCTTGATCTTACTCTTACCCAAAACACAAATGCTGAAGTAATTAGCTCCAAAGTACAAATCAATAACACTAAAGCAATAAATGTTATTTGTGCTTATCTCCCCCCTGGAAATAACATCAAAACCCTTGAAGATATACTCTACCAACTTTCTATCAAACTCCCACAAGAAACACTAGTCCTAGGGGACTTCAACATAGACTGGAATTCTTGTAACAATGCTAACCCTACTTCCCACATCAACCTCTATGGTTTCAAACAACTTATCGATAGTCCCACTAGAACTAATAAAGCAAACAATAAGGGTACCACCCTAGACTGGATTCTCACAAATACCCCCTTGCAAAACTACCAAACACATATCCTTCCAGATGACCTTAGTGACCACGCACTAACCTATATCATTAGATGCAGAACCAACCTAACCTTACCCACCACTTTCCGAACTCTATACTCAAAAAAGAAACTTAACCCTGAACAGTTTCAAGCTGAACTTTCACAATGTCAATGGACCCCACTAAAATATCTCCCACTCAACAAAGCAGTTGAACACTTCAATTCTACATTCTTAGCTATACTTAATCAGCACGCCCCAAGTCGCACCATTAGAACCAAAACTAAAACTGCTCCCTGGCTAACCACAAATACTAAGCTTAAAATAGCCCTAAGAAACAAATCTTGGCATAAATGGCGTACCACCAAAAGTCCAACTGACCACCAAAACTTTAGAGAACTTAGAAACACTACTAAAAAAGCCATTCTATTAGACAAAAAGAACTACTACGTTCAACTTCAAAAAACTACCAAAAATGAACCTCAAACATTCTGGTCAAGTATTAATAATCTGTTGACCCCAGGCAAAATAATTACACCCAACCCTCAGGATTCTGACCCTGATAATCCCACACTAACAGCCAATAACTTTAATTCCTTCTTCACCAATTCTATACAAACTCTAGCCAACCAACTATCTCCAGATACTTCTCAACTACATCCAAATACATTAATAAACACTATTCCTCCCCTACACCTACAACCTGTATCTACCTCCTACATACAAACTCTTCTCCATAAACTAAAACCTACCACCCCTTCCGCAGACAAGCTTCCAGCTGAATTCCTTCAACTAGCAGCAAAAGCCATTGCTTACCCTGTCTCTATCCTAATAAACAGATCAATAAAAGAAGGTATTTTTCCAACAGTCTGGAAGATATCACATATTATACCCCTACATAAAGGAGGCAAATCTTATGATTTCTCCAACTATCGTCCCATAGCACTTCTATCCCCCTTAGCTAAAATCATGGAAAAATGTATACATAAACAACTACTCAACCATCTCCTCTATAACAGCCTCCTAGCTGACACTCAACATGGTTTCAGACCTGCTCACAGTACCACCACAGCTTTACTCTCCTTTACAAATACCATAAACTTCAACCGCAACAATAACAAACTTACATCTTCTCTTTTCTTAGACCTATCAAAAGCCTTTGATATGGTGAATCATACACTTCTTCTGCACACACTAAAATCTCTGGCCCTGGATCCCTCTTCCGTAACCTGGTTTTCTTCCTATCTAGAAAACCGTCAGCAAGCCGTACTCTGGAAAAACTCACTATCTACTGTCCTCCCTGTTTTTTTAGGAGTCCCTCAAGGGTCTATCCTAGGCCCACTTCTATTTTCCATCTTTATTAACGACCTCCAATCATCTATCCCTAACACTACCTGCATACAATATGCAGATGATTCCACCATTATTTGCACTGCTTCTTCTCAAACCGAACTCCAAATTCAAACTCAATCAGCCTTCTCAACTGTTGAACAGTGGTTCTCCAATCACTGTCTACTCCTTAACCCTAAGAAAACTAAATTATTACTCTTTTCACCTACACGTAAATCGACTTTGTCAAACTTCTGTATCACAGCAACTGACAACACCATTATTTCTCCTGATTCTACAACTAAACTTCTCGGTGTTATTATCGATAATAATCTTAACTATGATTGTCAAATCAACAGTACAATAAAAGCAGTTAATAAAAAAATAGGATCCCTGTACAGAATAAAGCCCTTCCTCACACCTGAAGCTAGGACAACCTTAGCCCAAACACATCTTATCTCTACCCTTTTGTATGCTTCCCCTATTTACACTAATCTATCTAAAAGTAACCTTAAGAAACTTACTACATCCTATCACAATATTGCCAGATTTGCCACCTCATCCCAATTCAGAACCCACCACTGTCTAAACCTAAAACAACTACACTGGCTGGAACTCCCTAACAAGCTCATTTTTCAACAACTTTTAATTGCACACAAAATTCTATACAAACCTTCTAAAACACCAGCTCTTAGCAACCTCATGACTCCCTATATTAACCTGAAACAACTACGTTCCTCTGATAAACTACTTGTTAATATTACTAAAACTATTAATTCTGCAGGCAACTGCCTTTTTTCTAACTCAGTAGGTAAAATATGGAATAATCTTCCATCTGACATCTCTTCTTTGCCCTTTCTTCCACTCTTTAAGAAACAACTATTAAGACATCTTAATAATTTCTGGCTTTGCTCTTGTACCAACCCAGACTAACTTGCTTGCACCTTACTATATCATAAACCTTCCTTAGCCACTTGGACCCCCCCATCTACCTCAACTCTTCACTTGACAAAATATCCCTTTTCCTTGTAAATATTACTTGATTCACTCTAATATTTCCTACCTTCCTTTCTGTATAGCTAGTAGTTAACCTCTCTCTAAATCTCCTTCTAATTTAGCTTTTTTTAGTTAAGTTAAGATCTATAATATAGGTGATTACATATTATTTTTCCCATTGTATAACACATTTGTACTATGCATTATTTGTATTTGTAAAAATTATATTTCCTACCTTCCTTTTTTTATTGCTAGTAGTTAACCTCTATCTAAATCTCTTTCTAATTTAGCTTTTTTTAGTTAGTTAAGATCTATAAAATAGGTGATTACATATTATTTTTCCCATTGTATAACACATTTGTACTATGCATTATTTGTATTTGTAAAAATTATATTTCCTACCTTCCTTTTTTATTGCTAGTAGTTAACCTCTATCTAAATCTCTTTCTAATTTAGCTTTTTTTAGTTAGTTAAGATCTATAAAATAGGTGATTACATATTATTTTTCCCATTGTATAACACATTTGTACTATGCATTATTTGTATTTGTAAAAATTATATTTCCTACCTTCCTTTTTTTATTGATAGTAGTTAACCTCTATCTAAATCTCTTTCTAATTTAGCTTTTTTTAGTTAGTTAAGATCTATAAAATAGGTGATTACATATTATTTTTCCCATTGTATAACACATTTGCACTATGCATTATTTGTATTTGTAAAAATTATATTTCCTACCTTCCTTTTTTTATTGCTAGTAGTTAACCTCTATCTAAATCTCTTTCTAATTTAGCTTTTTTTAGTTAGTTAAGATCTATAAAATAGGTGATTACATATTATTTTTCCCATTGCATAATCACATTTGTACTATGCATTATTTGTATTTGTAAAATTGTTTTCACCTCTGGAGCTTGTCTCCCCAGGCCTCACTTTCTAAGTTAGCTTTTTTAGTTCATTAAGATCTATAATATATATGATTACATTTTATTTTTCCCATTGCATAACACATTTGTACTATGAATTATTTGTATTTTTAAAATTGTTTTTACCTCTGGAGCTTTTCTCCCCGGGCCTCCACTGAAAATGGACATAAATCCAGCTGGACTAGCCCGGTCAACAAATGTAAAATAAAATAAATAAATAAATAAAATGTTTATAAGATCCATGATAATGGGTTCCATGGCCTTGCAGATCAGGCTAGTTAAGGTGATGGGCCTATAATTGCCTGGGTTGGTGAACACTCCACCTTTGTGCAGAGGGATGACAGTGACTGTCCTCCATTCAGCTAGGACGAAGTCGGTACTTAGGCTTTGGTTGAATAGGGTGCCTGGTGGTGCTGAGAGCTCAGAGTTCACATACGACACAGCCAGGGATGGTGTGGAGGCTGTATTTTTTTGCCTTTGAGAGGGCATTAATGACCTGCTCCCTGGTGATGAGGGGGGGCAGGTGCTGGGGATGCCCTGGTTTACTAATGGGGGGACAGGGAGGTGAAGTTTTCACTTAACTTGTCTGCCAGCAGGTTGGGTATATCTATGGCGTTTGTGTATGTGGGATTCATGACCACAAATTCAGAGCAGATTTGGGAGTTACCTTTGAGACTGCGGATGTATGCGAAGGTGGCCTTGTGACTGTTCTTAGTGGATGTGGCCAATTTGGACTCAAAGTTAGCCTTGGACAATTTCACCAGTGACCTTATTTGCTTGTTCCGACAAAAAAGAGATTGCTTCCAACTTGGCACCCGCTCCTTCTTGGTCCTGGACAGCAATTTTTTCCTTTTATTATTATGGAGTCTGTTTATTGCTGACAGGTTTACTCTTCCTTGAGGAAGATGACTTGGTCCTGTCAAGTATTGCTGAGTCCATGCAGCTATATAGGTGCTCATACAGTTTTTTGTGTAGGCTTGGACATTCGTGCTTGACTCAGATGAAGGGAAGGTGGCTGTGAAGCTGCTTATACCTGCCCTCAGGAGGTTGTAGTCAGCTTTGGAAAAGCTTTTTTTGTTCGGCCCTGGCAACGGGGGGGGGGGGGGGGGTCAGGGGAGATGACTTTGAAAGTGATTGCTTTATAGTCAAATTTTACCAAGGAGGATGACACTATAGGGATGACTACAGTGACTTACTCATGTTGGTTAGTACCAGGTCCAGGATATTTTCATCTCTTGTGGGGGTGTTGACCAGCTGATCCAATGCATTAGGCACTGATGAAGTAAAGAAATCTCTGGGCAATCATGTTTGAGCTAGAATAGGTCTTCCACTCTATGGTTGGGTAGTTAAAGTCACACAAGATCAGGGTAGAGGGTTGAATCTTGATGGACTCAAGTCCAGACAGGTGGAGTGGGCCTCCTGAGTCATGGTTGGGGGTCTGTAGCTAGCTATGATTTGAATAGGTGTTTTGTCAATAGTTAACTCCACCTTGAGTGTCGCCTGTGAGTCATACTGTTTGACCAACCTGGATGTGTGTGTGTCTTTGATAAATACTGAAACCTCCTTTGGCTTTGTAGCCCTCTGTTTGGGGTCTGAAAGTATGGTACGACAAGTAACCTGGTAAGGCTGGGGTGCTCTCTGCAGCTTTGAACCAGGTGTCAGTGACTGCACAAATTTCAGCATCTTCCAGGGTGAGGAATGGTTGCAATGAGTGCAGTTTCATGTTAAGACTCCTAGCGTTTAGCAGCATGACCTTTACATTTTGTTTAGAAGAATGTTTCACACTGGTAATTTTGTCCTCATGACTTTGCCTAAAAAAGGCACTATGGGAGAGGCAAGAGCCTTTGCCAGAAGCATGAAGCCCAAGGGAGACAGATAAAGGCCATCTCTGGCAAAGCATTGTGGTCTGTCAATCATGTCCTCCCAGGCTGCCAGGCACCGGACCCCCATGGAATAACACCAGAAATTAAGCCAATTGTTAAAGTCAATCATTTTCTGTTGGCACTGAGCCATCATTCTGGGTGACAGTAGGATGCTGCTTAAGGCTAGGGACATATCTGCCTGGGACACAATCTGTGAGCTCAGTCAGGTCTCTCTTCATAAAGTCCACAGAGGTACGTCTCAAGTCATTCACACCAACATGGACTATGACAGAGTCATAACAGTACCTGTTGTTGAGAGACTTAGTGCGTGAAAGATATGGCGGATTCTAGCACCCGACAAGCAACTTACAGTGACTTTCCCCTTGTCTAGCCTGGTGAGTGGCACATCTGTGTGTCTCATGATACAGTCTCCTATGACTAGTATGTTGGGTTTGTGGCAGGGCCTTACAGGCTATGAGATACAGGCATGTGTACTGTGTGGTGGTGCTTGGTGTGGTGGGTTGTGATGTGCATGTGTGCTTTTGCATCAGAGGTCTCTCTTGTTTAAGTATGTTTTTGCTGAGAACCTCCACATATGTAGGAAAGTACTGCACAGGTGTGGGTGGTGGTAGAGGTGTGGTGTTTGTGCAGACAACCTTCTCAATGCCAGATGTACTGGCTTGTGATTAAGGCAGCAAGGATTCTAGGTTCTTAATGTAACTGTAAATGAACAAAACCAACACCAAAAATCCACATACTTGAAAAAAATAATACTTGCCCGTATGTGCTGCAAAAATGTGTGTTGAAAAATAAAAGTTAATGGATTTTATGTTTAATATGGGGTTTGATTAATTTAGACTGTGGAATATCTACATTCAATATTTGTCTGGATTCCAGTGTACCACTGGTAGAACTGGAATGCGCTGAAATCATACTGACGTGACAAAAGCAATATTTAGAGTGCTGACCATTATATCACCTGAAGGTGGGCTAGGATGAAGAAAAAAGAAAGCAGCAAATCTCAATGTACCTGCAGCCAGGCTGACAACAGACCAAAATTCCAGGCCCTTTCACACTGTATCTACAGCATCAGAAATGTGTGATCATATAAAGCACAACCAGAAAACAAATGGACAAACTGCAACTAATAAAAACGTGGACTGCCATACATACAGCACTCTGTACTATTCCTCCTGCTGTGTGAGGTAAACACTGGCTTAACACTTTTTACTGAAATGGTCGTGGTAATTTATACTTCATTAAATAGTAATCCATCAGTTTAGCCAGAACTGTTATCTGGTTCCTGAAGATAAAGATCACAGAGATCAAAGCAAGTATCACAATCAAGGGACTTCCCTGATGCCGGATAGGTAGACAGGGGCGGTGAGAGTTCTTTTGTCTGGACCTATTGGTAGAATGAAAGCAACTTTGTTGTCATCAGTTGTATTCAGTCTATGGTCATCAACCTGGCAGATATATTCAATTACGTCATTTTTGTTCATTCTTGCAATGAAGACCTCAATCGGGCTAATAAACACGGATTATCAGGTTCAATCAGTAGCAGTAAAGGGTATGTTGGTCAAGCTTTATCCTAGGAAAATGTTTTATTTATAGTGAGCTTAACAGAAATGTTTAAAGTATACTGAAGATAATTAATGGATACTTTCCTATGCTGACATGTAGTCTAGACCGGTGTAAGGAGGAGGTACATTATCTGCATCCATTTAGTTCAGTAAGTTTCATTTACAGGCAAAGTTAATGTTCTGCAAATGAATCTTGAGGCACAGAGTCAGCTATCTGATGATCCTACAGGAAGTGATGTGTTCCAGTGTTAATGAGATGAGTTAAATGAGTGTGTGCGTGCATGCACACAATGGGGTGGGTGAAAGAATAGCTAGGTACTCACTGTATCGATGGATGTGTGAGGCGGCCACTGTAAACCTCTCGCTACTTATTTGAAAACAGATAAACAACTGATCCAGCTTCTTCCAGCATGCCCAACAAAGTCCCCCTCTTAGATTCTTCTCCAAAGCTGGAAAAACAGGAAGATGGATGTATTTGGTTTAAGGATAGTTCTCATATCAATTTCTAAAGTCCTAAGGATCATCTGATTCTTTTGAAATGCCAATTAGGGTGCTCTTAAGACAATGAACAACTCAGAATTGTTGTAAGTGGATAGGATGGTGACCAAGAACAATGCCATTCAAAGATAAGCTTCTGAGAGGATGACCCAGCCAGTGAGAACAGAGGAGGAAAAGGCATTTCAATTTTGTAGTTCAAATCCCAAGGAGGAGAAAGGTTCTTAAGGGGTAAACAAAGCTGTAGAACCTCTTTAAAGAGCTGCTTAAACATTTAGTGTTGTCTACAATTCCGCTTTATATATGTTCAGCATGTGCATAAATGCCAGAAATATGCACCTTAAAGTGCGAGACACAATTCATGCAGTTGTCATGCAAGTCAGAAGTACCACAAACAACCTGACTAAGGTGGCAGAGGATGTCTCTGCCCGTTCCAGTTAGCAGAAAATGTACGATGAGTGAAAGGATTTCTGCCAGTTTAAATCATCTCCAAAAGCCTCATGAAAACAGAGGATGGATATAAGCAGCCAAGCCTAAGGCAGAGATGGTTGTGTCTCACCCCCGACCAGTGGGAACTTCCTTGGCTGATACCAGGATAGGTTGTTTATCTTCATAGGATTTGTGAATGTGAAAGTGCACACAGTCTCCAAGGGACACTGCCAGGGTTTAATCTTTCTTTGAATTCTGTTATGAGATGTGCAATCAGATGGAATGGAGAAGAGGAACACAAGAATCTTCCCTGCAACTTGACAGAGAATACATCTAACAATCAACCCCCATTTGTCTTACTATAGTGACGAGAGCACAGAAAGGATTACATTTAACTATACAGCAAAAACACTGGTTTGTCTGAGTCCATATATGTAAACACAGCTGGGGGAGCCTGACAACACACTCCCTTCTATAGCCCACCTGCAGACCTGCATCACTGTACACAGACAGTAGAAGTGCACGTTCATAGGTTGTTACTAGGCTATTGGCCCTAGGGCCTATACAAGCCTACCCATAACAATTTCCTGGCTGTTTCTTCCCACACTATTTACTTTCCTGGACCCCTGTCTAGCAGGGTGACTGACGTGATCCCCAGGGTGAATTTCCTTTCTCCCAAGGGCTGATAGCCTAGTACCAACCTATGAACTTATAGGAGAATACAATGCCCCGTTTGGTATGTACCTCTCAAGACATCTGCAACAACTGGAAAGGCCGCAGAAATACCTCACTAAAAGAATCACAGGTCTATAGCAGATGCCCTACGCTGACCACCTTAAAAAACTCCAGCTATACTCTGTCGCGTATCGTCTACTCAGAGGCGATCTCTGCTTAACATACAAGGCCATGTCAAACCCAGAGCTATTGGACATGCTACACTTAAAGAAATCCAAATCCCTCAGAGCCTCACCCTCCAGGGATCTAAACCTTGTCATCACAATAAACAAAACATGCTGGAGGGATAGGTTCCTGACCCAGAGACTCCCCAGACTCTGGAATAGATTGCCCATACATGTCAAGCAGAGTGCCTCTTTGGCCCTCTTCAAAAGGAACCTTGACAATTGGATGGGAGAAAGGAAATTCACCCCAGGGATCATGTCAGTCGCCTGCTAGACAGGGGTCCAGGGAAGTAAATAGTGTGGGAAGAAATAGCCAGGGAATTGTTATGGCTAGGCTTGTATAGGCCCTAGGGCTGATAGCCTAGTACCAACCTATGAACCATCCAATCATCAAGGTTCCTTTTGAAGAGGGCCAAAGAGGCGCTCCACTTGACATGTATGGGCAGTCCATTCCAGAGTCTGGGGAGTCTCTGGGTCAGGAACGTTGCCCTAATTGTTCTGGGTTCAGGAACACAGCTGACAGATTTAAGCAGATTTTTATAAGTCCCATTAATGGAAGGGTATTCACTACCCCTGAACAAGGGAGGGGCCTAGGTTAGCCCCCTGTGACTAACAAAGCATTCATCAGCACAGTATTTTATGGCTTGGCTTTACAAATGGACAGATGTAGACTATTTATGCAACATATCATGTTGGTGTGTAGGTAATACTGGGTTTACCCATGGCTAGTATGATTGGATCATTAAGTTTAGGGTTTCCCAAAGATAATGTCCTAACAGGGAGCTTAAGATAAAAGTCTTTCAGTCATCCATAACATAATGGGGAATGATCTTGCCTCAGCAAACCAGGTCCTCATCTTTAAAATCAGAGCTGGGAGCCTCTGTCAGTTAAAGGTTTTTGTTGCTTTTAGCAGGCAGAGCCACTATGAAGGTGGAAGGTTCAGATGCTTTAGGGTGCCATGTTAGCTTGCTGCTGGGCAGCCAGACAGTTTTTTTAGTCACTCAAAGTTCTGAAAAAAAATGATGGTGCATTCAAGGCATGCACTGGTGAAGTAGATGGAAACTTATCAGATATGGAGTATCTTAACTACAGTTAATTTCCATGTGAAAGTTATTACTCTGTATCCTTATGATAAACACCGTGTTTTACATAATCCTTTCATTTAAAATTATACATTTATTCATCCATCTGTGCAACATACTGCATTTGGTTATAAAAGGAATCCCCTCAATGTACTCCATTCAACTACATTTATCTCTCACAAATGAAACAAAACTAACCAATAAACATTTATGAATTTAAAAAAGGAGATGGGGTGGAACCCTAAAATATGAAAGAACGATTCGGTCATCCACTGTTACTGGCAAAATACAGGTCTACTAGGACATGTCATTACTCTTGCCCTCATAGCACAGTCATTATTAGTTTAAAACCAAGCTATGAATGTGAAGGCTGAGTAAAGGAACCTGCAAGCATGCTCTGGAAAATGTGGTAAAACTGACAATATCCTTGGGAATAAGGTCCATATTGTAATGCTTGGTGAAGATGTGAAATGAAGACCACATCACTGCTTCATTACTGACTGCTGGTGAGACTCCACTCCAAGAGACAGAAACTCATCTTGAAGAATCTGCTGTTACGGATCTATACGTAGGTTAAACAGCTGAATTACAGCATTACCAAATACAAGTACCACTCCATTTTAAAATGTTTGGTTTGTACGGAAGAAAAATATCATGAGCAAATGAAACAAAGTTGATCAGATTTCCTACATGCTTTTCTCTTGAATTTCATAAGAACAGCTGTCTCTTAATATGTATACAATGTCAAATATAGTCACCTTAATCTTTAAGATGAGACTAGAAGGATGAAAGGTGAGCTTTTGACTGAAACCATTGTTTAATACCACCTTAGCAATAAACCAAGTCAAGGGCTCTATCATTTCATTATGAAAAACTGCGCAAGGTCTTGAACATCTAAAAGCCTACGACTGTGAAGTTATTCTATAGGAAGTGACTACTAATAAAGCATCATAACCTTGGCCAGAAATTATAAAGAAAGAATAAGCAGAATCAAAAGGAGGTTTTTCATAGTTTCTAATGTAAAGTTCAAAAGCTTAAGAGGAAGGCTCAGTTCCTTAACACCTAGGTGGTGTGGAATGACTCTCCTCCAGCAGCCTACACACATCCTTGCATTCACAGGCATTTTCTGAAAAAAATCAACTTAAAAGGCATAAAACAATAAAAGCTATTAAAGTTATACAAATAGCAATGTTATCAGTAAAAAGTAGTATTTATAGTGAGAATAGTCGGTGCATTTGTAGTCATTCCATAAATACTATATTATAATGCACACAAACCCAGAATTATATTTTTGCTAAACCTTCACAAATAGTCATATCTTGCAAACTGTATGACCTAGACATATATTGCTAGAACACATTTATCTTAACCAGATATAAGCTTTCACATCACAGCAAGAAATTCTTGATGGCATACTTATTTTTATATTTACAGAAATATTAAAACATATGCTTGATTATATTACCAATATAAGCAGTGAATACCTCTCAATATGTACAACTTACAGTGCAAATATCAAAGACACTTTTCTTCAGCGGCCTTAAATGTTCCACCTAATGCCATGCAACAGTTTGCAAGTCACTTGCTTTTTGAAGTACTAAGTAAATATGTAAATATTGCTTATTTACATAATTGCTAACAACTAGCAGTATTTCCAGTATAGTGTGATATAAATCTTCATTGGATTTTCCGGTGTACCACCATGGTATTTCCGCGGTGGTACAGTGATAGCGTTGTTGCCTCACAGCAAGAGGTTCTCCTGTTCGAGTCTCGGCTAGAGTGCCTTCTGTGTGGAGTCTGCATGTCCACCCCGCAGTCGAGTGGCCTCCGAAAAACATGCGTGAATGTGCGTGCCCTCGCTGAAGGTTGGGAGTCGGGCTGGCAACTCGGCACCATAAAAATCTACTGCCAATCATTAGTGGACCGGAGTTCCGCTGTGGTGACCCCTAACTGGGAAAAGCCGAAAAGAGGACGACCATGGTATTTCTCACCATGCCATTCAATACATAGGTTTCTCAGTTCTCAAAACATAATATGAACAACTGGCAAACCGTAATTACTTTACCCTAGATTAACAATCTTACTGTCATTTATCTATTTATTTGCATTTGTTTACCTGGATAGTCCACTGAGCTGTAATGAGCCCATTTTCAGTGGAGGACAGGGAGAAAAGCTCCTTGAATAGAAAGTACACATGGTATATACAGAGTAAATACAATGCAATGGGTACAATTCAAGATTATATACAGCAAAGGTAACATTTAATAATTGGATATCTTACAGGTATAATAATAAACTGACAAAAATAGGCATTTCATAGCTGTTTCTGACTATAGGAACAGTAAGACTTGCATCTGATATTAATACATAGTAAATGCTAAACATTAATGTTCGTAATCAGCAGTGGATGTTAGGTTTGAGAGTAGGAGACAAAGTGCAGGTACAATTCCAGATAGAAGATAAGTAGCCTCTTAAGAGAGGTTTTGAAAGTGGCAGGATTTTGAGTAATCCTGATAGTGGAAGGGTATTCCACGTTTTGGCTACTAAGCAGGAGTACAGAAGCTGGCAGATTAGGTTTTTGTACTGTCAAAAGGTGCTGATTCCTGGATCTCAAGTTGTCTACTTGGATGGTAGAAATTGAAAATTGGGCTAAGAGCAGGACAGTCAGATGGTTAAAGATTTTGTTTGCAGTTGGTAGCTGCAAGTAGGAGAGGTTGTGAGGAAGTACAAGCCAGTTCGGAGGGGTCTATATTAGAATCTAATGTAAAACACTTTTCCAAATGTTTTTGAAGAAGGGAAAGCCCCTCTGCACCCCCCCTATTAAATATACCAACTCCGAGACCGCACTACAGTGGGGAAAAGGATTTATTTCCTCATCCCCATGATCACCCTGCTGGCCTCGGAAATACGTTCAGCATTCTGACATTCGCTATTTTTGTACTTCACTCTTTTAGTACATCAATATTTATGTGTCAAACTTGTATTCACGAAAGTCAGCTTTTGCGATTCTAATATAGACCCAGTTCAGAGAGTGAAGAGCAGAACAGTGATGGGTATAGTGTTTAGCGTTTGTGGCGAATTTGGCAATTTTGTTATAACAAGTCTCAAGTTTAGCATTTAGGAAGGACTGAAGATTAGAATGTAGCGGAGCACCATACAAGAGAGAGGGTAATAGGCAAGTGGAAGTTAGGACTTGTTTTTGTGGAGGTGCTGAGGAGGTGCTTATGCTTACTGAGGATTCCTAGCTTTTGGTGAGTTTTGCTGATGCTATATAGTACCTGCAGGTTAAATGTCAGGTGTTCATCTATTATTACTCCTAATATTTTTGTGTGGGAACCAACCTCAATTGCAGTATTACTTTCAGAAAGAATAGTGAATTGGGCTTTATTTAACGGTGTTGTCTTCCTAACAGTGAATAGCATGAGCTTGGTTTTGCTTGGGTTAAGGGATAACTGATTATAAATCCAGGTCTCAGTGGAGGTAAAAGCCAGTTGAGTTATTTATTCTAGTTTGGAAATGGAATCAGCTGAGCATATGATAGCCGAGTTGTCTGCATACTGAATGAGTGGAACTTGGCCTAGTGAAAAATGAAAACTGTTAATGAAAATGCTAAATAAGAGGGGTCCTAGTATGGAGTCTTTTGAACTCCAGTAGAGTTATTAAGATGTGGAGAGAGGGAATCTTGCCATTTAAAAGCCTGTAGCCTATCTTCTAAGTAGCTTGAGAACCAGTTGAGAGAGGAGGGGGGAAAAGGACAGTCAGAGAGTTGGGTTAGAAATAAAGGGTGGGAGACAGTGGCAAATACTTTTGACAGGTCTCGGAACAGAGAGGAGATGATTTTACCAGTGTCTGGGGCTCTGTTAATTGTGTCCATAAAATATATAAGGGCAGTTATAGTGCTGTGACCTGGGGCTGAAAACATGTTGTGTGGGAGATGGGATTTGACTGTGAATCAGAAAGTCTAGAATTTGAATGTGTATGCATTTTCCAAGATCCTTGAGATGGGTAAGAGAATGGCTATTGGTTTGAAGTTGAAGTTGGAGATATTAGTATTATTGCCACTTTTAAGAAGAGGAAGAATAAATATTTTTTTCCAGATTTTGGGGGCATAGGATTCTTGAATAGCTCTATTTACAAAAATGGTAAAAGGGTGGGCAATAGCTTCGGCTGAGAGTTTTAAGAGTTGTGTAGGCAGGCTGTCAGGAGCATTAGAGCAAGGTTTGAGCTTGAGAAGCAATCCTTTTATTGTGGTGGTTGGAAAGTACAGTTGTGTATACTTACCATAAATGTAGATGTTCGAGTGTATTCACTGTTGCAGTCATTACCATTTGGGTAATTTGCTGGCAGGTTGCCCTCAGTCGGCCTGATCAACAAAGTCTTGGGTTCTGTGTCGGTTACTGTCCCTTCTTCCATGACGTCAGGTCGTCAGGGGTATAAAAGATGCAGCCGACGCCATTACATCAGTTTTTCATGCCCCAGATGTCAGGTGTCCCCCAAAATGGGGAGCAAAAAAAAAAAAAAAATATATATATATATATATATATATATATATATATATATATATCAATTAAAACCACAAAAATATACCTCTAAACAAAAAAAATACACCAAAAAGGCTTTTAAGTATAGTAAAAGAAAGTAGAGGCATAGTAAGAGAAAAACAGGGGGCTGGAGGGTGGGTAACCAGGAATGCAACAGTGAATACACTCGAACATCTACATTTATGGTAAGTGTACATAACTGTACTATGTTCTTCGTGTTTCACTGTTGCAGTTATTACATTTGGGTAGAATCCCAAAGCTATGGTTGGGAGGATGGATTTATACAGCATTAGGAGCAGCTATAAGGCCCTGCAGCACAGCAGTGTCAAAACAAGCTCTGGATTTAGAGAAGAGAGGTAAATCGTAATGTTTGGTGAACGTATGACCTGAGCTCCAGGTAGCAGCTTCTAGAATGTCTCTGGTAGGAACCCCTCTGAGAAAGGCTGCAGAAGTAGATGTAGTCCTAGTGGAATAAGACCGGATCCCCTTGAGGATAGGTTTACCATGGTGCATATAGCAGAAACAAATGCAATGGTTTATCCATTTGGAAATAGTCTGCTTTGAAATAGCCTTTCCCTCTGCCCCTGCAGCAAATGCCACCAGTAGTTGTTCAGATTTTCTTAGAGATTTTGTCCTGTTTAAGTAGAATCTTAGTTGTCTGTGTACATCCAATGAATGCAGAATCTGCTCACCCTTGTTCTGTGGATTGGGGAAGAAAGTTGGCAGATTAATGGTTTAATTAAGAGCCACACTGGATACCACCTTCGGCATGAAAGATGGATTGGTTCTGACAGCCACCCTGTCCGTATAAAAAAATAATGAAAGACTCCACTGCCATAAGAGCCTGTAATTCTGAAATCCTTCTAGCTGAAGTGACTGTTAAAAGGAAAGCTGTTTGCCAGGAGAGAAATTTTACGTCTGCAGTAGCAGCTGGCTCAAAAGGAGGGATAGTGAGTTTTTCCAAAACAAAATTGAGGTCCCATGCAGGAGTTGGTGCTCTACTGGGAGGTCTTAAATTTTTGGCCCCTTTGAGATACTGCTTTAGCAGAGGATGAGAGAAGAGGGGAGGTTCTGTGTTGTAATGAGCTGAAATGGCAGAGGCATGGATTTTTATGGAAAAGGATAGGCCCTTGTGAAGCATCTCAGTTAAGTATTGCAGAATCTGAGGAATATTGGGCATTGCTGTGATTATTCCTTGTGATTGGTTCCAGGCACAGAAACTTTTCCATTTGTCAGCATACGATTTTCTAGTGCTCGGTCTTCTAGCCTCCAAAATGACATCCATAACTGGTTTGCTGAGGGATGCCAAGGGTGAAATTAGTTGATTAGCCACGCTGCAAGATTCAAAGTTTGGAGATGAGTGTGCAGAAGTTTGTAGTTCTGCTGAGACAGTTGGTAAGGTGTCTGAGGCAGGTGCCATGTGTGACATTACGCAGGAGTGGGTACCAGTGCTGGCGAGACCAGTCTGGAGCAATCAGAATAATTTTTGGTTTGTCCTGTTTGACTTTTAGTAGAACTTTGAAGAGCAGAGGCAGAGGGGGAAAAGCATAGACTGATAGGGTATCCACTTTTCAAGCTTTTTTGTGATGAATTCTTGTGCAGAATTTGTCCAATTGAAAGTTCTGGGGTGAGGCAAAAAGATCTATGTCTGGGCTCCCCCATTTGTGTGTCAACATGTTGAAAACTTGTGGTTCCAATTTCCATTTGTGTGGGTCCATAAGATTTCTGCTTAGTTCGTCTGCCAGAGTATTTAGCTTTCCTGGCAGGAATTGAGCTTGTAGTTGTATCTGATAGGTCAAGGCCGTGTCCCACAATGCCATGGCTAGTCTGCAAAGGAGGTAGGAATGTGTACCCCCCTGCTTGTTTATGTACCACATAACTGTGGTGTTGTCTGTCTATCAGTAGCTGTCCTGGATTAAGGTAGTCCTCTTGAAGGCTGTCAAAGTATTCTGTACAGCTAGCATCTCTTTCTGATTGATATGTAGGTGCATTTGATTTGGGCTCCATTTGCCCTGAATGCACTTCACTGCTGGATGAGCAAGCATAGTCCGATGCGTCTGTTAGGGTTTGGGCGGCAGGGGGTAGAGTGAATGGCAGTCCCTTGTTTTGGTGGCAGGCCTCTGCCCACCATAGGAACTCTAGTTGCAGGCAAGGAATAATAGGAATCATTGTTTCCAGGCTGTGACAATATTGACTCCATAAACCTTTTAAGTACCACTGAAGTTTCCTCATATGCAGTCTTGCATACGGAATTAGAAGAATGCAGGAGGCCATGTACCCCAAGGCCTGCAGAATTTGTCTTGCAGATAGCAGGGTTTTTGTGGCCACCTGTTTGAAGTAAGTCATCAATTGAATTTGCTTTTCTGGCATAAGGTAAGCCATCTGAGCAGTTGTATTCAAGCTTGTACCCAGGAATGTAATTTTTTGCGAGGGTACCAGTTGTGATTGCTTTTCACTTATGGTGTACCCTAGACAAATTAGAACCCTTTTTACAAACGCCAGATGCTTTAGAAGAATTTTCTTGTTTTCTGCCTGAATTAGACAATTGTCCAGGTATGCATATATTTGAATATTTCTTTGCCTGCAAAATGCAATTACTGGAGCCAAGCACTTTGTGTAGACCATGGGCGCAGTAGAGAAGCCAAAGGGCAGTGCAGGGAACTGGTAATGCAAGTAGCCTGCTTTGAAGCGGAGGTATCTTCTGCAAGATCCCCTGATTGGGATATGTAGGTAAGCCTCTTTTAAGTCTACAGTTACCAACCAGGCATCTTTGCCTAGCATAGGTAGTAGCTGTTGAAGAGTCAGCATCTTGAATTTTGGTATGTCCAGAAATGTGTTTAGAGTGGATAAGTCCAGAAATGGATGCCATGATTTGTCTTTTCTGGGTACCAGGAAAAGTCTGGAATAGAAACCTTGTCCCTTTTCCTCTTCTGGTACTGGTTGAATAGCCCCCATGTTCATGAGGGACAGAACTTGTTTCTGGGCCTCTGCCCACTGATTTGGAGGCACATCTGGCCATCCGTTTGGGATTGGCAACGTGTGGAAGTGAAATCATTATCCCTGGGATACTATATTTAAAAAGTACAGTTTTGTACCTACCATAAATGTAGATGTCCGATAGGTATGCAACTGCAGTCCTGACATATGGGTTGCCCTGCCTCAGGCAGCCCTTCGGTCGGCCGGATTCCAAAGTCTGGGTCCGGTGTTGGCTGATGTCGCCCTTTCCCTGATGTCAGAGCACCTGGGGTATAAAAGCGTCAGCCGACGCCATCTTCTTCAGTGTTTCTTGCCCCAGATGCCAGGTGCCCTCTAATGAAGGCTAAATTTTGAAAATAGAGAAAAAATTCCAGACAAGTACAACAACATAAAAACAAATACACCATAAAAGATTACCCCAGGTAGCTAAAATGAGGGGTAGAAACCCAAAAGAATACCACAGAGGGGTAGGTGGGAGGGAAAACCTGACTGCAGTTGCATACCTATCGGACATCTACATTTATGGTAGGTACAAAACTGTACTATGTCCTTCAAGGATGCAACTGCAGTCCTGACATATGGGTTGAATACCATAGCCAACCTGGGGTGGTAGGCACTAAGACAAAGATGGTGTAGCTAAAATGCCCTGCAGGACTGCAGAAGCAAACCCTGCTCTGGATCTGGAATATAAAGGCAGGTTGTAATGTTTGGAAGATGTATGCACGGAGCTCCATGTAGCAGCTTCTAAAATGTCCTTTGTTGCCACTCCTCTTAAAAAGGCTGTGGAGGTGGCTGTAGCTCTGGTGGAATGTGGCCTGATGTCAGCTGGCACAGTTTTTCCATGAAAAGAGTAGCAGAATCGAATGCAATTTCCAATCCATTTAGAAATTGTCTGTTTGGAAATTGCTTTTCCCTGCAATCCAGCAGCGCAAGCTACAAAAGCTGGTCAGATTTTCTGAAAGACTTTGTTCTGTCCAAGTAGTAGCAACTGTCTGTGTATGTCCAAGGTGTGCAGAAGTCTCTCTCCTTTATTTTGAGGATTGGGAAAGAAGGTAGGCAGGTGAATAGCTTGATTCAGGGACACCCTGGATACCACCTTTGGCATGAGTGACGGATTGGTTCTCAAAGAAACTCTGTCCTGATGAAAAATGAGAAATGGTTGTATTGCCATAAGGGCCTGTAGCTCAGAGACTCGTCTTGCTGAGGTTACTGCCAGAAGAAAAGCTGTCTTCCAAGACAGAAATTTCAACTCTGAAGATGCTGCTGGTTCAAAGGGAGGAAGACTTAATTTTTCCAGCATGAAGTTGAGGTCCCATGCAGGCACTGGTGGTTTCCTTGGAGGGTTGATGTTCTTTATACCTCTTAGAAACTGTCTTAGCAATGGGTGAGAAAATACAGGCGGATCAGTGTTATATTTGGCAGATATTGCTGAAGCATGTATTTTTCTGGAAGAATATGAAAGGCCATTGTGGAGCATTTCAGCCAAATATTCTAGGATCTGTGGAATGCTCATCACTGATGGGTCTTGACCCTTTTTGCTGTTCCAGATAAGAAATCTCTTCCATTTTGCGGAGTATGTTTTTCTAGTGGAAGGTCTGCGCGCCTCCAGGATGATATCTTTTACCCTTTTGGAAAGTGTATCCTGAGGAATAGTCATGGAATCTTCCAAGCTGTCAGCTTCAATGTTTTCAAGCTGAGGTGTAGTGTCCTGTAATTGTGCTGTGTCAGAACAAGTGGCCTTTGAGGAAGGAGCCACGGATTGGTGTGTGTCAAGCTCCGTAGCAATGGGTACCAGTGTTGTCTTGGCCAGTCTGGAGCTATCAGTATGACTTTCGGTTGCTCTGTCTTGATCTTTAGTAACACCTTGGTCATCAAAGGAAGAGGTGGGAAGGCATATAGTGTTAGAGAGTTCCAACTGAAGGAGAGAGCGTCCACCTTCCATGCTTGAGGATGGTATGTCCTTGTGCAAAACTTTTTCAGATGGTGATTGAGGTGGGAGGCAAAAAGATCTATGTCTGGCCTTCCCCATGCTTGAGTTATTTGTAAGAAAATGTCTGGATGCAACATCCATTCGTGTGGATCCATGATGTTTCTGCTTAGGCTGTCCGCCAGAACATTGTCCTTCCCTGGTACAAACTGGGATTGTAGCTCTATTTTCAATTGTAGGGAAATATCCCAGAGATTAATTGCCAGTCTGCAAAGAGGGTAGGAATGGGTACCTCCTTGCTTGTTTATGTACCACATAACTGTGGTATTGTCTGTCTTTATTAGTAGATGGCCCTGATGCATGAACTTTTCGAAGGCCTTGATTGCATGTATCACTGCCAGCATTTCTTTTTGGTTGATGTACAGGTGCTTTTCTTTTTGTGTCCATTGTCCTTGAATGCATCTGCCCTCCATGTGCACCCCCCCCCATCCATGGTCTGAGGCATCTGTTATGGTTTGACTTGTATGAGGCTTGCTGAAAGGCAGACCTTTGTTTATCTGGCTTGCTTGAGCCCACCACAGAAATTCCTTTTGAAGGCATGGAATGAGTGGGATCAATGCTTCCAGGCTGTGGCTGTGTTGAGACCATAGACTTTTTAGATACCATTGTAGTTTCCTCATATGCATCCTTGCATGTGGAATCAGAAGAATGCAAGATGCCATGAAACCCAGGGCCTGCAGGATTTTCCTTGCAGTCATCTGGGTGTGTGTTGCTAATTTTCTGAAGTATTCTGGTAATTGTTTTTGTATTTCTTTTGTCAGAAACGCCATCTGGGTGTTTTTGTCCAGTGTGGCACCCAGGAAAGGTATTTGCTGGAATGGTACGAGACTTGATTTCTGAATATTGACTGTGTATCCCAAGGTCTGCAGTAGGTGAATGACATAGTCCAAGTTTTTTAACAAGGCTTGTTGGCTGTCCGCTTGTATAAGGCAGTCATCCAGGTAAGGGTATATTTGTATCCCCTGAAGTCTGCAATGTGCAATTACTGATGCCAGGCATTTTGTGAACACTCTGGGTGCAGTAGATAAGCCAAAGGGCAATGCTGAGAATTGATAATGCTCTGAGCCTGCAAGAAATCTGAGGTATCTTCTGCAACTTTGTCTGATTGGGACATGCAGGTATGCCTCCTTGAGGTCCAGAGTTACCAGCCAAGACCCCTTGCCCAGCATGGGAAGGAGTTGCTGTAAAGTCAGCATTTTTTTTTTTTCAATAATAATTCTTTATTTTATTTTTTCCAAACAACTAATACAGTACTACCAACTACTTACAATATGTACATGAATGCTTCCAACAGTTACATAGAATCATTATACATACCTATACACTTCTAAAAAAAAAAATAATGAAGAAAAAAGAACTAGTAACCATATAAGACTTATCTCAATAAAATTCAACAGTTATTCAGTTTTTCCCAGCGAATAGTGGAATGGAACTTTAAGCTAATACAATGTTAAAGATTTGTTCCCATATTTTTGTATTGTTTACATTTTTCTTATGATCACTAATTAGAAATTTATGTGCTAGAATATGTTTGGTGGCTACTATCTTGAAATTTTGCCATGATGTCTGTAAAGGGTTCAACCAATTGGAAGCTATATATAACTTCATCAACAAAAAAATATTGACTAGTATAATTCTTTGGGTTCTTTCCAAGTTGGGTGGTGGAATATCTAAAATCGCAAATTCCCAGGAGAGTGTGGAATGTTGATATCCCATTTTTTGTAGTTGAAGTTTCAAGAAATTCCAGAGTTTGAAAATACATTTACAACTCCAAAACATATGTAGGAGGTCGGCTGTTTGATCTATACAATATGGGCATTTTGGTGAGTTCTTTGAGTTAAATTTGTGTAGAGTGAGACGCGTATAATATGCGTTATTAAATATCATCAATTGGGTAAATAATAGCTTCTGAAGGGACACAGATTTTATGGTTAAGTGAATTGCTTTTAGTATTTTACTTTCTTCAATTGTCAACAATTTCTCTCTCCAGTATTTGGAAATTAATATTTGATTATTATATTTTATTTCTTTAATCAAACCATATGCTGCAGTTATATATTTACATTCCTGTGTAAGGGTTTGCCATAAGTTCAGACACATGTTTAAATCTTCTTCTTTAATTATGTCATTCCCTTTACTAAGGTAACTTATTGATAGGTCTTTTAATTGTCTTATTATAATTAGATACGATTTGGGAGATTCAACTCTTCCAAAATATTGTGAATCGGGATACCTAAAAAGGATATAAATCAAGTAGGGTTAAATTAATTATAAGTGGGAATTTCTTAAGGTCTATCAGCTGGTTACCAATTTTCAGATTTGGATTTTTGTGAAATGGTTGAAGAATTATCATACTTTGCAAAAGATTTAATGAGTTAAAGAGATTTTGTACTGAAACTATATATGTTTTGATATGTTCCAACACAGTACACTTTAAGAGTATTTTTGTTTAAAAAGGTAATGCCTTGCAGTTAATATCCAATTCCTTGACATGTTTATGATTAAGAACCAGCCATTTGGGAACCCATTTGAGTTACACCCATCAAAGTTAATTATTCTTAAAAGTCTATTGGTGTTTATTATTAAATAATATGTTTCAAATTAGGTAGATCCAACCCTCCCTATTTTTGGAGCCATCAATTTATCATACGATATCCTAACTTTTCTAGGTTCCCATAGAAATCTAGCTAGTTCTGTATGAAGCTGTTTGAAGAATTTTTTGGAGATTTGAACTTGTGATGCTCTAAAAATATATAGTAATCTAGGAAGTATATTCATTTTAATAATTGAAGTCTTCGCCATTATTGGTAATTTCAGATTATCCCATCTTTTCAAGTCAGATACTATCTGCTCCCAAATAACCTTAACATTATTGAGATAAAAATCTCTGTTGTCTGTTGAGAAAACCACTCCTAAGTATTTTATTTTTTCTTCTGATTTTACCTGCCCTACTAATGGTAATAGTGAAAAGGTGTAGGTGTCTTTAATGGGAATATCTTAGTTTTTTAAATTTAATTTATAATTGGAAATTTTTGCAAATTCTTCTACTGCCTTTAATATTTTATTAGTATCCGAAACAGGTGTTGTGCAATAAATACTCAAATCATCTGCAAAAGCAGCCATTGTGATCTTCGTACCATAGATCCTTGGAGCATTATGATAGATATTTTGTTTAATGTGCAAAAATAGAGGTTCCAAATACAAATTGAATAATATAGGAGATAAAGGACAGCCTTGACGGGTACCATTTTTAATTTGAATTCTTTTGAAAGATTCCTGTTAATGACTAGATTTGTATAAGGATTGGTATATAATTTTTTAAAGTTGAAGTGAATTCTTGCGGTATGTTAAAACATGTTAAAGTGTCAAATAAATATTCTAAGTTCACTCTGTCAAATGCTTTTGTGCATCAATTATAAGTGCGTAAAGATTATGGTTTTATGGGTGGCATGAGAAATCATTGTATGCAGTGTTAATGTATTATCTATAGTTTGTCTGCTATTTATAAAACCGGCTTGTTCATCAGATATTATAGGGTTAATTACCATTTTCAACCTGTTAGCCAAAATCGATGTCATAATTTTCATATCTATGTTTAAAAGTGAGATGGGTCTATAATTATCCGGTTTTGTCGATCAGTATTTTCTTTTGGTATGAGAATAGTTTTCGATGCATTAAAGTGTGGGTCAGTAATTTTATTGTTAATAATATAGTTAAAGACCACTGACAGTATTTTCCCCAGAATATCACTAAAAGTTTTATAAAATTCTGTAGTCAAACCATCCGGTCCCGGAGCTTTGTATGGCTTCAATTTCTTGATAACATCAGTTATTTCCTCTGAAGAAATAGGTTTAATCAGGTTCATATGAAGCTCATCATTAATCTTTGGAAATATAATTTTCTGAAGAAAATCATTATTATTCTTATTTGGATTTACATCCTGTTGTTCACCATATAGTTCTGAAAATATTAGTTCAAAAACCTTTATGATATCTTCCGTATTGGTGTATGTTTGATTGAAGTATATTTCAGGGATTTGGGAAGGTGACTTCGATTGATTAATAATACGTGCTAGTGCTTTTGACGGGGTCTGTATGTGATTAGCGTATTTTACCAGCATTTTCTGTTCATGGAATGATAATTTACTGTTTTGTAATAAAAAAAGTTTCTTCTGACAATTTAATAATTCCATTTCGGTTTGTTTACTATAATTTCTAATTAATTCCTGATCTAATAATTCAATTTTTGATTCCAAGTCATGCATATCTTTCACTTGTAATTTCTTGTAGAAAGTAGCTTGTTGGATAAACATTCCTCTAATTTGCACTTTGATAGTTGCCCATTCTATGTCTGATGGATGTCGGTTTTCTAAAAGCTTATTTAATAATTGATTAAAAAACTCCTGAGCTTCTTTTAATACATCCTCTTTATGCAATAGATATGGATTTAATGTCCAATTATAACACCTAGCATGCAATTTATGACAAGTATCTTTCTTAAAGGTTAATGTGATCCTGGAGTGATCCGACAAATAACGAGCTTGTATGTATATATAGGGATCAAAACACATTAGTGTATCTGATATTAAAAGAAATCGATCCTGGACCACATTTTATGACAGCTCGAATAAAATGTGAAGTTATTTGGATTCATTTGGTCCTTATTATATTTAAATGGATCATAAAGTTTAAAATCTGCTTTAAGTTCCTGCAGTGCTATCACTGCCTGATTATTATAAGATCTATGGGGACTTGTTTTATCTAGTTTAGGGTCTTGGTATGTATTCCAGTCACCTCCTATTATTATATAATAATTGTTATATTGGTTTAAAATAAAGTAAAGTGATGTTATGAAGGTTTGCTGATTGGTACATGGGGCATATATATTAAGAAGAATCACCGGTTTATCGTAAAATTTTGTTATAAAAATTACATAACACCATCTTCCTTCTTTATCCATTTTAAAATCTAAAATTCTCTCTTGGAACTGAGTTTTGATGATTATTGCTACACCTGCACTATTAGTTGTCCCTTCCAAGCTATTACCCCCTGATCCATTTTTATTTTTAATGGCAGTCCATTGATCATTAGCCAAGTGGGTTTCTTGTAACAATATAAATTGTGCTTTTGACTGAAGAAGTAAATGAAAAAATAGTTTCCTTTTTTTCAGATTCTGGAAACCTTTAACATTCCATGAGTCTATTATCCACATAAAAATACTTTTAAAATGTTAGTGTATATGTTGAATTTGAAAAAACGATACTAGATTCCGGTATAATATCAGATTTTGAAATATCTGGAAGCAAACTAAATGCCCCATCCCTAACCAGTGCCTATCCACTATTCTCCTGGACCAGGACAAACATAGGTTAACACTGTTTATACTTCTATTGGTATACATCAATCCTAAATGACTATTATATAATAACACCCTAACAAGATATACAAAACCTATGATAACTACAACTAACCCTACAAAACTAACCTACACATTCCCCATTAAACACTAGTACCTATCTACAGCTCTTGAACATATTAGTTAGTTAACACACTGTTATGTCTTACATACCAATTTCTTATTCTACCCTGTAATGATTTACATACATTATTAATTAAATAATTGGTTATATTATCCTAGAATAACTAACTGTCTTATCTAACTTTGCCTAGGTAAGTATAACATGTTAACAGCAGCATTGATAAAAACAACATCAGTAACATTTTTTTTTCACCATTAATGTATTAATACTGTAAGAAATATATAGCTAACATAATGCACAGAATCTCTAGAACCACATAAAATATATATCCTTCCATTCCCTTAGGAATAGGAGAGTGAATTATACATGTTAACACATATAGATTATCATAGCATTAATAAGGAGAAAGTTTTTTTTTTTTTTTTTTTTTTTTGTAGTAACATAAACAATATAACAGTCATTTCAAAGGCAGAAAAGCAAAAATATCAATAGTATATAATTATAACTGCATTTCTATCTTCAGGCACACTATCTAGATCCAAAATAGAATAACTGTAGTAACTTTATATTGTTTCTAACATTGTAGTTAAATTACTCTATTTAACCATATGTTACAGCCCAGTTTAAATCCTTACCTGAATAAGCTGACATTTCTTTATACAAAATAAAAGTCAAACCTCTCTAAAATAGTCCAGGAGCCTCGTTTTGCCATTCTAAAAGCTTCCCTGGCTCCACAGAGCTCTGGCTACTTCCTGGTATAAACATCTTGATTTTGAGTTCTCGAAGGGGGACCCATTATGTGGACAGATTTCCGGAAGTGCCACAACAAAAGCTGACCCTCTGGAGCATTTCTAGGACTTCCTGTTGACTCACTGACACACACAGTTCATCAAGGCTGCAGGAGTTCATGAAATCTTTAGATTTAAGCTGGACCTGTAAGAAAATACTGGTTAATGATTAAACAGGGGCCTGGTGAGAAAAAAGAAGCAAACAAAGGATTTTGAAGCCTTGAGGTATAGTAGCCATGGAATCCCAGAATCTGTATTGCTGTACACAGACTGAATGTTCCAGTTAAGCTTCTGAAGTTGGAAGGATTTAAAAGTCTTCAAAAGGTGAGTTTTGCTTCCTTTTTGTAGAAACAGAATATTTGGCTCCATCAAATGTAAAGATTAATGTACTTGGATACTTCATCTGGAATTTTATATTTTTATCAATAAGAAATTTGCAGTAAGGGGCTAATGCTTGTCTGGCTTGTCTGATTTGCATTGGTAGATCTTGACCCATAGAAACTCTGTTATTTTGCCACATTACAAAACCTCCTTTCTTTTTCATAGTTAGAATTATTTTATTTACATCCTGGTAATTCAGAATTTTGACATAAACCGGTCTAGGAATATTTGATGCTTGTGATTCCCTGAGAGCTCTGTGTGCTCTTTCTATGACTATTTGCTTAGCCATACCGAGTCCTCGAACAATATTTCCAGTATCTGTGTAATGGTAGGCATTAGATCATTATATTGACTATTTTCGGGATTCCTCTAATAATTATGTTGTTTCTTCTGGATCTTGCCTCTAAATCCAGGATCTTGGTCTGCATAGTTTGAATGTCCAGGTCATGAATATCTGTTTTTTTAAGAAATGTTATTCTGTCCTCATTATCAGATATTCTAGCCTCAGATTTATCTATTCTGTCGAGAATTTGACTGCATGTGGCATTAAAAGCAAGTATCTGGTTTGAAAGTGCATTTAAAGATTCTTGTATGGGTAACAGTGCTGTTTTAATGTCCTCCATGTTAGCTAGCTGATCCGGTTGGTTTGTTCCTCCTGTTTTTAAAAGATCTTGTGGTTTTACAGTTTTCTGTCTTTTAAATGTAGAGTCTTTCTCTGGGGACATCAGCATTGATAATTTAGTTTTAGTTGTTGTTGTGTCCATATTTTTGTCCAGTTTTGACATCTTGAAACAGAAATCAGATAGATCCTTTGTTTATAGCTCTATTCAGAGTCAGGCAGACAATCAGCTTTAATCCTGTGAAATTAATTAGTTTTTCCTTCGTTCTTTTGATTCTCAGTCGTAGTTTGGTTGTAGTAGAATAGTTATATCCAGTAATTAATGCAAAAAGACTTGTAGTATATCCTCAGAGTTACTTATTCTTGCGAGTAACTGGAGAGCTGTAGATGTAGTGTGTCTACAGAAAGGCGGCCATCTTTGTCTCCCCGTAAAGTCAGCATTTTGAATTTTGGCACAATAAGGCAAGTATTCAGTGCGGACAAGTCCAGAATGGGTCTCCATTGGTTTTCTTTTCTTGGAACAAGGAACAGTCTTGAATAAAATCCTTGGCCTTGTTCTGCAGAAGGAACCTTCTCTATTGCTCTTATTTGAAGTAGGTTTGATATTTGTTTGAGTGCCTCTGCCCTTTGATTTGGTGGCAGGTTTGGCCTGCCATGTCTTGTTGGCAGTGTATGAAAATGGAATCTGTATCCTTTGTCTATTATGTCCAGTATCCATTTGTCCTTTGTAATATTGTGCCAATTTTGTGAGACTAAGGATAATTTTCCGCCCAAAGGTGCTTCTAATTGAGCCCTGGATGGCAGAGTCAAAGTCAAGTCATTGAGATTGTCCCTGTGGAGCAGTGGAAGGTCCTGCTCCACCTCTCTGGTTCAGATGCTGCCATTGACGTCCTCTGTAGGAGCCTCGAGTTTGCCCTCTACCTCTGCCACGTCTGTTTTTGCCTCTTTGAAATTTGTCTGTGTCTGGAAAGGACCAATGCTTAGAAGGCCAATTCCTGCTGAATCTTGGAGGCTGTACCTGGAGGAAATCTTTGACTGTTTGCACTGATTTTGCCTTTTCCTCTATTTTCTTTAAAACCTCTTGTGCAGTAGCACCAAATAGCTTATGTTTCTCTAGTGGTGCGTCCAAAAGCTTAATTTTCACATGGTCTGGCAATGTTTGTTCCTTTAACCAAGCATGTCTGTGTATGGCCGCACCTGTCATTGCTGCTCTACATGAAGCTTCCAATGCATCATATCCACACTGAAGGAAATGGTTGCTAACCTGCTGAGTATTATGAACCAATTCCTGTAACCCCTTTCTATCTAATGGTTCAAGGGAAGCCAATTTCTTTTGCAAGTCATCAAACATGTATTCCTGATACTGAATCATATGAAATTGACAATTTAATGCTCGCATAGAAAGGGTGGAAGATGTATATACTTTCTTGCCCCACCTTTCTAAAGCCCTAGAATCTCTTTCCGAAGGAAGTGGATTCTTAGTAGTAGTGGAGGAAACCCCTTTAGGCCCCTGAGAAATAGTTTCAGGGTCAGCAGTATGGCCCTTGTACAGAAATTGATGTGTGTCTGGGACCCTGTAGTACCTGTCTGGCTTGACAGGAGCAGGGGGGAGGGAGTCAGGGGAAACACTAGATTCTAAGTACACATCATCTAAAACATTTAAAACTGGAGGAATAGCTAAGGGTCTATGTTGAGGTAGCTTTAAAAATTCCCTTAATCTTTTCCTAGAATCTGAGTATTCTTGGCCTTGCCATTTGAAGTGTTCCCTCATGGAATGAAGCGTTTCCCCAAAAGAAAACTCCTCAGGAGGAGAAGCAGAGGGAATGGATTCCTCCGCATCAGAATCCTCGTAGGCCGGGAAGGCCTCCTCCTGGCAGTCTTAATGTGCAGAATCACCAGAGGCCTCATCGGAGGACTGGGGATCTACCTGCTCAACCCTAGGCCTCTTGACAGAAGGCGGCTGAGAGCCTCTATCTGGATGTGGCTGAGAACCCCTAATTAAGGAAATAAGGTCCTCAGCTAAACTTAAAATTTGAGAACCAGAAGTGGATCCCAGAGAAACAGATCTTGGAGGGAGAGACTTAGCCTGTTTGGCAGCCTTAGCACGTGTGTAGGCCTTAATGGACATAGACACTGGAGGCCTGGCAGCCCCGCGTGCTGGAGTAGTCTTATCCACTGAAATGGTGTCAGAAATATCCTGGGCTACGGTCTCAGAGGGGAGAACAGAAACTGGCACCAAGCTAGCCTCCGGTACCGAAGTAACCGGTGGGGCGGTGTCGTCTGTCTGTAGCGGTTGTGAAACCGGCTCAGAAGAGACCGAGACACTCGTGGTAGGCCTAAGTGTGGTGTCGGCCGAGACTGCGGACTGCAGGTGTCGGTCCTTATCCTTCCGTTTTTTAGGTAAATGTGCTGTTGGAAGCTCCGACGGCATGATATAACAAAAATCTTCCCCAAAATAATCCTGTGCAAACTCTGTCCGACGCCTAAGAGTGCGTTTATTGAAAGAAGCACAAGCTGTACAGGCCGAGACGTTGTGTTCTGGGCCTAGGCAGGGTAAGCAGTAAGAGTGGAAATCCTTATGAGGTATTTGTTTCCCACAAGTTAAACAATTATTAACTTTTACAGTTTTATCTGACATTGGCTGAGGCAAGAAAAGGTCCCCAACGGGGTACTTAGCTTTTTTGAAGACTTCAGTAGCTGAAAACACAGGAGCTGGTCGACCAGCACTTGCGAACTGCTTCTGCTTCGGGTGCCGACTGAAGAAGATGGCGTCAGCTGACGCTTTTATACCCCAGGCGCTCTGACGTCGGGGAAAGAGCGACATCAGCCGACACCGGACCCAGACTTTGGAATCCGGCCGACCGAAGGGCTACCTGAGGCAGGACAACCCATATGTCAGGACTGCAGTTGCATCCTTGAAGGACATCCCATTTGTCCTGGGTAATAAGTTGCTAGTTTCCTGCATGAAGTGCTAGTTTTCCCCCCAAAGGGGAGGCTAAGAGGTAAGTGCTTGGTGATTGTAGAGGGAAGTCATTGAGACTGTTTACCATAATGAGGTGCCTTGTTGCTTCCAAATTTGGAGGTGTAGGCACCCCATTGTTTTGTTCTAAATGTTCTTTGTGACTGAAACCTGGAGCCTTTGGAATTTCTTGATTTGACTTGAGTGGCTCTCAAGGGGACTGGAAAGGACCAGTTCTTAGTAGGCCAGTGCCTACTAAATCTTGGAGGTTGCACTTGTAAGAAATCTTTCACAGTTTGCATACATTTAGCTTTATCTTCCATATTTTTAAACACTTCTTCAGCCTTATTACCAAAGAGACGGTCCTGTTGTAAGGGAGCATCCAACAATTTTGCTTTAACATGGTCAGGCAGAGTTTGCTCTTTGAGCCAAGCATGCCTTCTTAGTACAGATCCAGTTACAGCAGCCCTGCAAGAGGTCTCCAAGGAATCAAAACCACATTGCAAAGTATGTTTTCCAACTTGTTCTGCTGAATGCAATAAATCCTGCAATTCTTTATTTTCCACACAGTCAGAGATTAACATAATTTTCTGTTTAAGTAGTCCCATGATATGCTGTTGATATCTAAGCATATGAAATTGACAGTTTAAAGCCCTGATTGCCAAGGCTGCAGACATGTAAACCTTCTTACCCCATCTATCCAGCGGCCTGGAATCTCTATCAGAAGGAGTAGGATTTTTGGCAAAAGAGGCCTTAATGCCCTTGGGACCCTGAGAAATGGTTTCAGGATCAGCAACAGGGTTTTTGAAAAGGAATTTATGGGAGTCAGAAACCCTGAACTATCTGTCTGGCTTACAAGGGGCCGGAGGCAGAGAATCAGGAGTCGTACTAGATTCTGAAAAAACATAATCAACAATGTCTAGAACAGGAGGTATAGCCAAAAGCCTATGCTGAGGCAGAAGAAGAAAATCCCTAAGTCTCTTTTTAGATTCAGAGAAATCCTGACTTTCCCAGTGGAAATGTTCCCTTAAGGCATGTAAATTTTCCCCAAAAGAAAAATCCTCAGGGGGAGAGGCAGAAGGAATGGAATTCTCTGCAGCAGAGTCCTCATAAGTAGGAATAGACAAATCCTGTTCATTAGAAGTCAGAAGAAATAGAATCCTGTTCAGGAGATTCATAATCAATGTCTTGCCTAGGCCTCTTAGAAGGAGGAGGGGGGGTGGCTACTCCTGATCAGAGTAATTAAATCTTCAGCCATTTTGATCATTTGTTTTTTAGGCATAGGGGCCTGCACATTGTGGCCCAGGCATTGTTTTTTAGACATAGATTTAGATTTTGGCCTTAGTTTTGAAGATGGTGTCTGTCTAATATACAAATCTGTAGGCCTGAAAACACCCTCAAAAGCCAGTGCCTGCACAGCAGCTCCGGACCCATCTGAGGTAGAGACATCCCCGGGTTCCATAATTGAAGCATCTCGCGGCATACCGGACTCCGAATGGGTCTCAGTAGAGGCCTGCGAATCAGAAGTCGCGGGTATCAGGGGCTGCAAAAGCACCTCACTGAGTACCAGCGACTGGCTTAAGAGAAGTGTCGTTGTCGGTTTTGGACCTCGACATTCTTTTTCTTTGTGTTTTTTGGGTATTCCGGTAGTCGGATTGCTAACAGATGACATTTCTGGATAGTTAAATCTTGAGCCAAAATATTTAGAAGCAAAAATATACAGACGTTTAATCGTGCGTTGATTAAATTTAGCACAAAACCGACAGCAAGGCACATTGTGGTCAGGGCCTAGGCAAGGAATACAGTACAAATGAAAATCTTTAGGAGTTATTTGCTTCCCACAAGTAATGCAATTATTAACTTTTACTGACATCGGTAAGGAGCAAGAAAAAGTTTCCCCAATGGGTACTTAGCTTTTAGTTGAACACTTCTGTTCTGAAACTCAAAAACAAAAATTTCAGGAGTCGGCTGACCAGCACTTGCGAACTGCTTCTGCTTTGGCACGGCAATAAAGACTGCTGTAATGGTGTCGGCTGCATGTTTTATAGCCCTGACTACCTGACATTATGGAAGAAGGGACAGCAACCGACGCAGGACCCAAGACTTCAATCAGGCCGACTGAGGACATCCTGCCAGCAGATTACCGAAATGTAATGACTTCAGGGAATTCAAACATGTAATGACTGCAACAGTGAAACACGAAGAACATCAGGTTTAAAAGTGAACATGGGTGTAGAATGGTTGAGGGGAGGGAGAATGTGGGGTGGAGAAGGAGCAAGAAGTTAATGTTGGAAGTAGCTGGGTTTGGGCTGCTATGGGCTTGGAAAGTAGCATTGATATGTGCTACAGGGTCAATAAAATGAGAGTTGGAGAATGGCAATTTCTTGAGTGGTTTTGTCAGGATGTGGACATGGGTTGCTTTTTGTGCTTGTATTTAGCAGTGATGAAACAGAGTTCCAGAATTTTTGGGGGTTTAAACTTATGGACAAGTTTTTAGGTAATGATTTTTCTTTAACTTTTTTTAACCTGGTTTCGAAGTTGTTTCATGCCTGGTGGGTTTTCATTTGCTAGCCATGGTTTCCAAATTTTGTCTCTGGCTTTCATGAGTTCTTTAGTGGTCTTAGCCATGGGGCATGGTTTGCTTTGATTTGCTTAAGACGAAGTGGAGCTAGGCTATTTAGTATATGTATAAATGTTGAGATGAAGAAGTTAACTGCATCATCTAGACAAAGTTTTTAGGATGTACCAGTTAATGTTTTTCAGAGTCTCTGCAAAGATCAAATGCTGAATTGTGTAAGGCTCCTTACTTGTTTAGATTGATGTGACTTTTGAAAGGAAGGGGAAGTTCGGTGAACAAAGGTGGGGAGGTGGTCACTGAGGGTGCTAGGGAGTGTGCTGGCAGAGGACATTTTACTGGGGTCAGAGACAAGAATCCAATCTAAAATGGAGCCACAGTCATTGGTCCTATTAGGTCTATTCGGTGAAGTGATAACCTGAGTAAAATTAAATAGGTTGATGTTTGATATAATGCTAGAGCAAATGTCTAGCCAGTTGATAGTTGCATCATCCAGGATGATGTTTTCATTTTTAATATTATCGGAAATCCAGGCAAGGATTTTCTCTAGTAAATGTATATTGCTGCCAGGGGGTATATAGAGAACTATTATACATACATTTTTTTTGAGTCATTCATTTCTAGGAAGGAAAAATGAATTTCAGCATTGCCAAATTGAGGAGTGGAATTTGAGTAGGGAAGTATTTTGTAGGTGTTGGGAAAGAGAAATACACCACCACTTCCCTTTTTGTGGTGTTTGTCTGTTCTTAAGGTTGTGAAGCCTGGAGGGAAAATCCTTGGTGTAAGTTTTTAGCCAGGTTTCTGTAATACCAATGAAGTCAGGTTGATTATGGGTAATCTATTTGTGAAAGTCAAGGATTGTATTAGGAATGTTTTGCAGGACTAGAGTGAATATATACAATACATTTTGGGAATTGCTGGTATGAGGTTGTGTTGGGGTGATGAATGATGTGGATCCAGTTTTGGGGTGGATGTCCCCACATAAAAGTGAGGTAGATAATTTGAAGGAGCAATGCAGTAGCTGTTGCTGTCTGCTGTGATTGGTAATTTATGCATGTTGGTTGGTGGTAGAAATGTGTGGTGTAAAGAAATGGTTACTTTTTTCCTGTGGGAATACTTTTATTTTGTATATCAGAATGGATTTTATTTGGCAGAAGCTTGGATATACATCTGAGTAACTGTCAGAGAAGTGAGATAGGGGAGATGTTGTTAGGGTTACCACTTGTCCCACTTTGCGAGGGACAGTCCCTCTTTGGGCAGTTGTGTCCCGCCAAAGTATTGTAAAAATGGCAAATGTCCTGAGATTTTAGGACAAAGTTATTTCCTATATTTTACGTAATAGTTGCATAAAACAGTTATTCTGTATCTGAAACACCTAAATGTTATAAGAAACAGAATAAGCAACTAAAATGCTACAAGAATAAACTTTTATTTAGGCAAAAAAGTGAAGTTCTGTCCATTGTACTGGCCGTGGGTATGTTTTGGCCTGGAAAATCTGAAGTCTGCGCCATAAATGTCCCACTTTGGGGTTTTGAAAAGGTGGCAACCCTAGAAGTGGTTGTAGTGTGCTTGGAGGGCATGGAAATGGGGTTTAGAGCAGTGAGGTATACCAGGTAATGGAAAAGTGCAAAGAAAAGTGAGAGGTGGTATGTGGCTGCTGGATGGACTCATGGTAGAAAGGATTATGGAAGGAGGCGGCTTGTAGCTGAACAGTAGAAATATCCAGCATATGATAACAGGCAGTCAGCTTCCAAAGCTTAAGGGCACCTTCCACATGCCCAAACCATAAGTCAGCTCAAGATGAGATTATTAAAAAGGCAGGTTTAGGTGCCAAGCTCTTTCAAGCATTCCTGCAGTAGAACAGAGTGCAATTCTCCTGACTTCAGAGGATCAACGGTTGGCTTGTGCTGTTCCATTGCTGGGCAAACATTCCACATATTTTTAATGTTTAACTCATTACATGCTAGTGTCGCCTCCAAGTGCATCTGCAGTTAACTCCTACCGACGCCTCTGGGAGTCGAATATTGCTTGTTCATATTTGCATCAATAATTCCTAAAGCTTGCTATGTACAAGGTTTTAAAAGATTTAATCTTAAAGCTTGCACAATGGCAAACTTAATTGCATAATATTTGATCTCGGTCTAGTGCAGGTAAAGAGATATTAACTGCTGTTTTTATGATATTAATTTATATAGATAAAATGTTCACATTTTTTAAATATCTCAACAACCAAGTAACACAGACAGACCTCCTTAGGCTCTTATGAAGCTCTCAGCTAGATGAATAAAATACTGCTGACAATGTGTGTTACTGAGATATTGTAAGTTGTTTACAGAATACTACAAATGCAATAGTTACTATGTTTACTGTGCCTTATAAAATTCAGTTTAAGACCTAGAACCTAAAGAATACTACCACTATAAAAAATAGCTTGTGCTGAAGGGTTTGCCATTTATATTTCTTTCGTAACCCTTATGGTTCCATAGATATGTACATTTGTCTGAAATGTGAGGACACTGATTCTGTCAAAAGGCTTAAGCTCGCCCACTGGAAGTTACAGTGCAAACATCCTGAGCTCCTGAGCTAGAGTGAATGAGTTAAATTTACTTGCCTGTTTGGGGAAAGCACTTTTTAAGCTAGGATCATGTATTTTTATTGACTAGTATGCGAGTTTGCTGTACTTTTAAACAAAAGTGCACTTTTGTGTTTTGACAGTTTTAAAAGTTGATTTAAGGATCTTAAAACTTATTATTTTTTTTTATAATGTGGAGAAAATGTTTAAATTGTTTTTGGAGCCAGTAAAGTATACTGGAGTACTTTTCACTGTGGTTTTTATTGGGAAAAGTGTCTTTGTACTATTAATAATATTTTACTGGCTTGTGCTTATTTGTTTCCCCACCATTTTCAGCTTGACCATGGAACAAACTATGGGTCCCACAGTCAGTCCTTCCTCCAGCCACAATAAGTTAACTAAACAGTCTGATACTACAGCAGGCTAGCACTTTGCCTCAGCCACAGGACAGTGACTGCTGTTGCCAAACCTGATTCCTCAGACCACTCATCTTTTTCCCCGGATTCCTCTAGTTTGCCTATTAAGCCACTGTGGACCAGGGGGTGGGAGTTAACCACCTCCTCTGTAGTTGTTGGGGTCCTCCTTAGTGGGCAAAGAACCACCAGTCTTGTCTATGTTGGGAGAAGGAGCAAGGATGTTGTCCCAAGCTTAACCAGAATATTGTGACAATTTCCAGGGAAGCTTTTGTTGTCATTAAAATATTTGCCCTAATTTTCTTGTCAGAACATTTCAATGGACAGTTGTAAGTCTGGCTCAGGGCCTTGCACAGGCCATTGATCATTCTTATCAGGTGTTTTTTTTGGGCAAAAGAAAAAGGGATTCCTCTTCTCCTGAAGAGATTCAAGAAACTGAATCTAGAGAAGAATGTGAGGGGTGAGATACAAGATTTCCTCTTCAGAATTCTGATTCAGACTCAAAGCGCACGTGTAAAATCTTACCACAACAGTAGATGTCCTACTTATCACTGTAGCGGTATTCCTTATCCCTGGGAATTAATAAAAGCTACTGTAAATTATGGGAGGAAGAAGCCACGTGGCCAAGAAGAACACTCCAAAAAACATGAAGGCTGGCCTTGGCAAAATCTGCACTGGCCCTAGAAATACATCCAACTTGTAAGGTCAGGTGAAAATGTGAACAGAACACCAAGAGCAGTTTCCAAGATGGATCTAGTATGCAAACCCTTGAGAAAAGCAGTAGCAGAAGCCACTGCCCTGAACAAAAATGGAAAGCTACTTGTCATGAAAAGAACAGCAAAAAGAAATGGCCTTAGAAATCCAAGAGGAGATGGTTTGCTTAGATACTGTCAAACTCAATTTCCTGACAAGAAAGGAAACAAAGCTGCTCAGACTTCCAGATATGTTTTGTCTTGTCCAAGTAATATCTGAGCGGTCTACATAAATCCAAGGTGTGAAGAACACTCTCACTTGAATTCTGTTGAAAGGGGAAAAAATATGATGAATGGACTGATTCACTCAGACACATCATCAACTACCTTGAACATAAAAGAAGGACTAGTAGAGAGAGACAGACACCCTGCCCCTGTGGAAAACAATGGCCCCAACAAGATGCTTGAAGTTTAGAAACCCTCTTGGCAGAAGTAAGAGGGGATCAACAATACAGTCTTCCAAATTCAGTACTGTAGCAAAGAGAAACTGTGGGCTCAATGGAGACGGTCAATTTCTCAACAAAATTAAGGTCCCAAAAATGGAAGCATAGGCTTTCTTGGAGGCCAAATACTATTTGACTTCAAAATTAGAAGCCAAAGGTGTATTTAGAGAAAGACAAATGGAAATACCTGACAAATGAACTTTAACAGATGAATACTCAATGCGCCAAGCCAGAACTGAGCAACTCACACAAATAAAGGATCACAGGACCCCCACAGAAATAGGGTCCAGGTCATGCTTAAGACACCAAACAGAAAATCTCTTCCACTTAGTCGCATATGATTTCATATTAGTAAGTCTGCTGGTCTCCTGCAAAACCCAAAGCACATTCTCAGAAAATGGCTGCCTAAATGGAATCTTGACCCTATCACCCAAAGTGTCAATTGAAGTTGAAATGAGGATGCATGACAAATCCCTTTGTCTTGTGGGAGAAGATCCAGCCTGTGAGGTAACTTGTGGTGACTGCCCCTGACCAGATGAAATAGAAGGGGTAACGAGTGTTGTCAGGGTTAAAAGGGAGTAACTAGTAAGATTTTGGGTATGTTCCACATAATTTTGTGCAGGATCTTTGGTAGCATAGGAAGACAGCAATAGGCATACAGAAACAACCCCTTCCAAGAAAAAAATATGGCATCCTTTTTCCAATCCAGAGGACTTGGCACTCTGGAACTAAACTGAGGGAGTTGTTCAGAGGGAAGGCAAAAAGATCTACTTGATAAGTACCCTACCAATGTACAACATCCAGAAACACTTCCTGTAAAGCATACACTTGAGGAATTGTCCTGGACCTTCTCAGAATCTACCACCAGATTGTACTCTGAAGAAATGTAAACTGCCTAAAGAACCAAGTGATGGTGGACGGCAAAATCCCAAACCTGAAGAGCCAGCCTACAAAGAAGGAATGAATTTGTACCCCCGTTAGTTGGTGTGCTACATGACTGTGGTATCGTTTGTAAAAACATTTAAAGGACCTGGAACTCACAGACAGTGAAAATCCTGAAGGACCATAAGTAGAGAACTCATCTCCTTGATGTTGATATGGCCTAACAGTTGTTGATGGGACCAAATACCCTGGACTTTTAGGTTGTTGGAGAAGGCTTCCCAACTGTGATTGGAACCATCCATGTACAGCTACTGAGTTAGGAAAGGAACCTGAAAAGGCAGACCTGGATTCAAGGAAATCTGCTGAAGCCACCAGAAGAGTTCAAGCTTGAGACAAGACAAGAGAGGAGCCAGATAATCCAGAAGGAACAGTGTTAAGATACCGTTGAAATTTCATCATATGGAATTTGGAAAAGTGAACCATGGGAATGATGGATGCCATGTACCTCAGAGCTTGGAGAAATTCCCTTGCAGGAAGGACCGGAAGAGGAAGAAGAGAAAAATAAGCAGTCAAAGAGAGGACCATGGGAGGCAGGAGGCAAGCCAACACTGGAATGGTTTGAATCCTGCAACCCACTTAGTCCTAAGAGGGACTCAACAAAGACTTTTTAAGATAGTGTGTGAATCCCACACTGCACTGAAGCATAGTGAAGTGTAAATCCTGAAGAAGGAGCTGCCGAGAGGGGCTTGAATCTAAAAGTTGCTCAAATAAGAATATTTGAATTCCTTGAAGTCTGCAGAAGGCTAACCATAGGGGCCAGACATTTGGTAAAGAACCTTGGAGCTGCAGAAAGACCAAAACGCAAAGCAGAGGACTTGAGAGGAAGAAAGAGAAAATTCCAGAAGACAATGGGAATAGAAATGTGGAGGTAAGTGTACTTCAAATCAAGGGATACCAGAAAAGCTTGAGAAATCAGAAGGAAATGTGTCTGAAGAGATAGCATATCCTGACAAAGAATCTTGAGAAAAGACAGGTCTAGAATGGTCCTCCACAATCCCCCTTTCCTGGGAACACGGAACAGCCTGGAATAAAAATCCTTTTCCATGCTGTGACAGTGGAACAGGCTGGATGGTTCTCTGTACCACCAGCTGCTGCAGAACCACAGAAAAATGAGGGACCTGGCAAGGAAACAACTGAAGAAGGCCTGGAAATAGAGAAAAAGTCTTCCAAATTACAAAACAGCTATTCTGAATAAGGAAAGTAACCAAGTTTCCAAGGTTATCTGTTACTAAACAGGAAAAAGAGTCAACCTGAGGGACAGAAAAATCTAACCAACGGGTAAGAGTGGCTAAATGACAGATTTGTCAGTGAAAGAAGGCTTTTGACTCATCACCCTGAGAAGGCCTACTTGGAAAAACTCTCCTAGAAGTCCTCTTGCCCCTAGAAGGCTGTTTAGGATGCCTATGAACAAAAAAGCTTTAGAAAAATAATTTCTCTGAAACTTAGGAACAGGAGAAAGAAAGCTCTTTTCTAGTCCTGCATCACTTTACCCTTACCCTGAAGGGTCTTAAATAATTCAGCCATGGCAGTGCCAGAGATATTCTGGTTGTCTAAGGGAGAATCCAATAATCTGGCCTCAATGTCTTCAGGCAGATCCTAGATGTGTAACGAAGACTACCTCTCCATAACTACCTCCTCTAGGGAAGCTGCATCTGGATTAATCAGCGGTAGCATCACACCTACATTTAACAGAATGATGAGCAACCAGAGAAGCAGAGTTCAAAAGGGAAATGGCTTAAGTCTTGCACTCAGACACATCAGCCAGAATGCCCCCAATTTGGGAAAAGATTCCTACGGGTCTGGTAATTAATATCCCAAAAGGCTAAGGTAGCAGAGGTGTATACTTTTTTTTTTTTTTTTTTTTTTTTACCGTAGTTGTCCATGGCATGACAGTCCTTATCAGAAGGTAAAAGCTTAGAAGACCGCACCTTGGATGCTTTATCAATGGCAACAGAATTATCAAGCTGGATCAGAGGAAGAGCTTTTATATAAAAAAATTGTTAAGCTTCAGGAACTTTATAGAACCTGACCGGCTTCTTAAGAGGCAGGAGGTTGAGAGTCAGGGGCCTAAAAAGCTGCAGTGAAAGTATCCAAGAGGGCAGCAAACACTAGAGGGACTGCAGAAGGCTGAAGAGAATCTATTTGCAAGAGTTTATAGTATTTTTTTTAATCAGAAACCTGGGAACAGTCCCATTCAAAGTGTTCCATCATACAAATCACTACCCCAAAAGTCAATTCCTCCAAAGCAAAGTCAAGAGAAAGAATCTGTCTCTTCAGACTATAGGGCAAGGGGAGAATGGCTCTGAGTGGAGTAAGCCAATGACTCTAAGACAACCAAGAAGCATGTACAGACAATCTTTGGTGGAAGGGAGGGGGGGCTTAAAAGCCAAAACAGTATTGAAAAGGTCCCGAGTAAAACCCTGCCATTATTTGTGTGGAGCCTTGGCCACAGGGGCCACATGCTGAGTTTTCTGTTTCTTTTTTAAAGGAACACCAGCCTTAACAAATCTAGGCAGTTCAGACCCCTGCCTAGTTTCAACAAAAGGTAACAGGCACCTCTTCCCTAACAAGTACATGGGGAATCCCCCCTAGGCCCCTCTGAAATAAAACAGTAGTTCCCTCCCCACATCTGCTCCAGACATAGGCACAGCCTCTGCGGATGTGTGGGTAGGCAGGTCCTTGTCGGCTTCCAACAGGGTCACAGCAGAGAGAGCTGACAATGCACTAAACGGTCTCATGTTCTTTATCTAACCTGATGGAAGCATCCAGTGAAGACTAGCCAGCAGCAGATTCAGTTTGCAGCTTTTTGGTTCTCCTTTTAAACGGTGTCTGAACTTCAGGATGGGTGGATTTAGCCATTGTACTCAGAGCCAACAGCTTCAATCACTGGTTCACCAAGTAAATGGAAAAACAAATGACTGTGGAATGTCTTAGGGACAAATGCCTGACAAATCTCACTGTGTATAGTCGTGGGTAGCAGCCAAACAAAAAAGGCACTGTTATTTTATCTTTACTGGAATCTGCCTTCCACACACAGATTTTTCCCTTCCTGGATGACTTGAAAAACTTATGGTAAGAGACCCCAATGGGGCACTTATCTGTAGAAGGCTCAGTAGTGGAACTAACTTGGTGAATGGCTTGCAGACCAAATTCAAACTTAACTTTTGGACTGGCAGCAAAGTAGTTCTTAGGATTTGGCACATGTACTTCACCATATGCACCTTACACCTCATATGTAGGATATACCTCTGATGTACAAGACCAATGCCTAGAACATGTCAAGGCTTTAGTATGCTGACCAAACATTAGGCTATCCTAGCAAGATATCCCAGGAGCAAGAAATACTTCAGCAGTGATAAAGGACATCAGCATGTTATCTGAATCTCCCCATCAAGGACTCTCTTTCACTGAGACTATTTCCAGAATGTGCTAGTGTTTTCAGTGGGAGAAAAAGTACAGCTTTGTACCTACCATAAATGTAGATGTTCGAAGATCCACATTGCTGCAGTCCTTACACTTGGGTAGTCCGCTGTCCTCGGTCGGCCCGAATATCAAAGTATAAGGCTGACGTCGGTCAAGGCGCATTTGACTGACATCAGGACGTCAGGGTACAAATGCGCATGACCGACGTCATATCCTCAGTCTTTTCTTGCCCCAGATGTCAGAAGACCCTAAACATAAAGGTCAAAACCAAAAGACAGCAAACAAACAACCAACCACCCTTGCACTAATTATATGTACAATATATACAATATACACAATATTTACAACCCAACTCACACAACCACCTCTAACTACAGAGGGAAGGAGGGAGGAATTGGACTGCAGCAATGTGGATCTTCGAACATCTACATTTATGGTAGGTACAAAACTGTACTATGTTCTTCATCTCACATTGCTGCAGTCCTTACACTTGGGTAGAATCCCAAAGCAGAGGTAAGGGAGGATGGCCAAACTACAAGGAAGCAGGAGCTGCCAAAATGCCCTGCAAAACAGCAGTGGCAAAACCAGCCCTGGATTTAGAGTAAAGTGGTAGGTGATAATGCCTAGAGAAAGTATGCACTGAACTCCAAGTAGCTGCCTCCAAAATATCCTTGGTTGCCACTCCCCTCAAAAGGCTGTCAAGTGGCAGTAGCCCTAGTGGAATGAGGCCTAATCCCAGCTGGAATCTCCTTGCCATGATGGGAATAACAGAAAGCAATGCAAAACCCAATCCACTTAGAAATAGTTTGTTTTGACACAGGCTTGCCCTGAGAACTCAAAGCAAAAGAAACAAACAACTGCTGAGACTGCCTGAACCCTTTAGTTCTGTCCAAATAATATCGCAACTGCCTGTGTACATCTAAAGTTTGCAAAATCTTTTCCCCTTTATTTTGGGGATTTGCATAAAAAGTAGGCAAATGAATAGTTTGGTTTAAAGCCACACTAGAAACCACCTTAGGCATAAAGGAAGGATTAGTACGTAAAGATACCCTATCCTTATGGAAAATCAAGAAAGGCTCAACCGCCATAAGGGCCTGTAATTCAGAAACCCTTCTTGCAGAGGTAATGGCCAACAAAAGGCAGTCTTCCATGATAAATATTTCAACTCAGAAGTAGCTGCAGGCTCAAAAGGTTGTAGAGTGAGTTTCTCCAACACAAAATTGAGATCCCAAGCAGGAGTAGGAGCTCTACGTGGGGGTCTTATATTCTTTGCCCCTCTAAGAAATTGCTTGAACAAAGGATGAGAAAACAATGGAGGGTCACATTCATAGTGAGCTGAAATTGCTGCAGCATGAACCTTAATAGAAGAGAAGGACAAACCTTTGTCCAGTAACTCAGTAAGATATTGAAGAGCCACACTTAAATTAGGCTCAGAAACATCAAAATCCTTTGCTGCACTCCAAAATAAAAATCTCTTCCATTTATCTGCATACACTTTCCTTGTACTAGGCCTTCTAGCTTCCAAAATCACATTCAAAACTTGTTGTGGAAGTTGAGACCCTATATGGTTCAAAACAGAATATGCCAGGCTGTTAGGTGAAGAGAGTGAAGTTTGACATTGAGCAAATGGCTGTCCTCCTGTGACAACAGGTGTGGAATCAAGGCAAAGGCCATGGAGGCTTCCGTACCAGACTTCTCAGTAATGGGTACCAGTGCTGTCGAGGCCAATCTGGAGCTATTAAAATCATCCTTGGCTTGTCCTGTCTGACCTTTAGAAGTACCTTTGGGAGGAGAGGCAGAGGTGGAAAGGCATACACATGAAGATTGCTCCAATTGAAAGAAAGAGCATCCACTTTCCAAGTTGTGGGATGAAACCTTTTTGTGCAATACTTTGGCAGCTGATGGTTTAGTGGAGAAGCGAACAGATCTATGTCTGGAGTTCCCCATGACACTGTCAATTTCTGAAATACATGAGGATCCAATTTCCACTCGTGGGGATCCATAATTGCCTGCTCAACACATCTGCTAAGGAGTTCTGTGCTCCTGGCAGAAACCTTGCCTGAAGATTGAGCTGTAAACTGAGAGCAGTCTCCAACAAAATCATTGCTTGCCTGCATAGAGGATAAGAATGCGTTCCCCTTGCTTGTTGATGTACCACATGACAGTTGTGTTGTCTGTTAGAATCAACACCTGCCCTGGAAGAAGTAAATCCTTGAAAGCTATTAATGCAAATTGGACTGCTAACATCTCCTTCAGGTTGATATGTAGATGTTGTAGTCTGGCAGGCCACTTGTCTTGTATCCACTTTCCATTTAGATGAGCTCCCCAAGCTTTGTCTGAGGCATCTGTCGTTAAAATCTGACTCGCCTCTGGCCGGGTCACAGAGAGTCCCTTGTTTAGGTGACATTCCTGAGCCCACCACAAAAATTCCTTTTGAATGCAAGGTATTATTTGAATGACAGTGTCCAGATCCTGGCAGTGCTGTGTCCATACATTTTTGAGATACCATTGCAGCTTCCTCATATGCAGTTTGGCATTGGGAAGCACCAGAATACAAGATGCCATGAACCCTAAGGCTTGAAGGACTGTCCTTGCAGTCAGCCCGGACTGATGAGATAGTTGATGGAAGTAAAGGGAAAGATTCTTTTGTTTGTCCGGGGTTAAAAAGGCCATCTGGGATGCTGTATTCAGTCTTACACCCAGAAAGCACATGTCCTGAGAGGGTACTAGACTGGACTTTATTTCGTTCACAGAATACCCCAGGCATCTTAGCACTGCTATCACATATTCCAAATGATGAAGAAGCTCTTCCCTTCCTTGAGCCAGAATCAGGCAGTCGTCCAAATAAGGATAGATCTGTATTCCTTTTAGCCTGAAGAAAGCTATCACTGGAGCCAGAACTTTCGTGAACACTCTGGGCGCAGTAGATAAGCCAAAGGGCAATGCAGAGAACTGATAGTGAGAAGTCCCAGCTCGAAAACGCAGATACTTCCTGCAACTTAGTCTGATAGGAACATGAAGGTAAGCCTCCTTGAGATCCAAAGTTACCATCCAATGATCTTTGCCCAGCAGAGGTAAAAGCTGTTGTAACGTCAACATTTTGAACTTGGGAATGTCCAGATAAGTGTTGAGGATAGATAAATCCAAAATTGGTCTCCACGTGTTCCCCTTCTTTGGTACTAGGAACAGGCGAGAATAAAATCCTAGGCCCACTTCTGGCATAGGGACCGGCTGTATGGCCCCTAGTTGAAGTAACAGAGAAATTTGCTTGTGAGCCTCTATTCTTTGTTGAGGAGGAACGTCTGGCATGCCTTTGAAAGGAGGCAAGGTATGGAAATAAAACTTGTAACCGTGGTGTATGATATCCAATACCCATCTGTCTTGGGTAATTAAACTCCAATTTTCTTTGAAAAGTGCCAACCTTCCTCCCAAAGGTGCTGCCAGACGAGAAGGCTCTGGCAGCTGAAAAGGTAGGTCATTGGGTCTGTTTACGAAAGGACTGACCCCTGCCCTCACCTGAAGACTGCGCAGGAGAACTCCCTGTTCTAGGCCTGAAAGAGCCCTGAGCTCTGCCCCTACCACGTCTAGATCTACCCCTAGACTGGGAATCATAAGAAGGATACGCCCACCCTTTAGCAGGCCAATTTCTACTAAACTTTGGAGGCTGAACCTGCAAAAAATCTTTAACAGTCTGCATAGACTTAGCCTTGTCTTCCATTTTCTTTAAAACTGCCTCAACAGGAGAACCAAACAACACATCAGATTGTAAAGGAGCATCTAAAATCCTTGTTTTAACATGGTCAGATAAATTTTGCTCCCTCAGCCAGGCGTGCCTGCGAAGAACTGACCCAGTGGCAGCCACCCTAGAAGAGGCCTGTACAGCATCAAAACCACATTGCAAAGAATGCTTACCCACCTGTTCAGAAACATGTACTAAATCTTGTAACTCTTTACAATCAATACCTTCCGCCAGAGCATCAACCTTAGACTTCAACTGTGAAAGGAGATAGTTTTGGTATTTTAACATGTGAAACTGGCAATTCAAAGCCCTCATAGCTAGAGTGAAAGAAGTATAAACTTTCTTTCCCCATCTATCCAAGGCCCTGGCTTCTTTATCTGCAGGAACCGGATTCTTGACAACAGAAGCCTTAACACCTTTAGGCCCCTGGCTAACAGTTTCTGGGTCTGCCCTAGGACTCTTAAAAAGATACTTATGAACTTCAGGCACCCTGTAATACCTAATCCGGTTTAACAGGAGCCGGAGGCAAAGAATCAGGATTAAGAGAAGCCTCTGTAAAAACATCTTCCACTACATCCAAAACAGGAGGTATAGCCAAAGGCCTATGCTGGGGTAAAAACAAAAATTCCCTAAGCCTTTTCCTGGAATCAGAGAAGTCCTGACCTTCCCACTTAAAATGCTCCCTTATGGAATGAAGAGTTTCTGAAAAAGAAAAATCCTCAGGAGGAGAAGCAGACGGAGTAGAATCATCCACATCAGAATCAGAATAAGGAGAATACTCCTGCAAGTCTTCAGCCGAAGACTCTGAAACATCCGAAGCCTGCTCAAAACTCCCTAGCTCAGGCTCCACCCTAGGTCTCTTATCAGGAGGGGGCAAAGAACCCCTAATCAAAGTAATCAAATCTTCTGCCATTTTAAGCATATGCTTCTTGGGCACAGTTCCAGAAGAACTAGGGGTGACACCAACTGAAGCTAAACCTGGCCTGCCTCTAGGAGAAACCTTGGAAACAGAAGGAGAGGGCCTAACCACCCTAGGCAGGGAGGGGAGTATAGTAACCTGAGAAGCCCCATCACCCTGACCTGCCTCCTGAGAGGCCACATCCTGCAATAACAAGGTCTCTCCCTGGGATCCCAAAGAAACCTCCGGTGGAACCACCGGCTCCACCGACACCTCTAAAGAACCGGCGTCCGTGCGGACGGTTCTTCTAGCCTAGGCTTCACTGCTTTGTCCTTGCGCTTCTTCGAAGAAGCAGGCGTCGGAGCATCTGACGGCATTTTATAATTGCACCGCTTCCCAAAGACTAACCTGGCACAATCTAATCTCCTCTTTATAGTGCGCTTATTGAATCTAGCACAAGAGCGACACCCAACAACGTCGTGCTCAGGCCCTAAACAAGGAATACACAAAGTATGATAGTCTCTATGCGGTATCTGTTTCCCACAAGAAATACAATTATTCACTTTTTCTGACATCCGGTAAACCACTGAGGCAAGAAAAAACTAAAATATTCCCCAACGGGGTACTTAGCCAACTTTGACTCGGTCTGAAACTCCGAAAACGAAAAATTTCAGAACGCCAACCGGCACTTGCAATACTGCTTCTGCATCGGACCATGCGGCAAAAAAGACTGAGGATATGACATCGGTCATGCGCATTTGTACCCTGACGTCCTGATGTCAGTCAAATGCGCCTTGACCGACGTCAGCCTTATACTTTGATATTCGGGCCGACCGAGGACAGCGGACTACCCAAGTGTAAGGACTGCAGCAATGTGAGATGAAGAACATCGGAGGTTTTTCAGTCCCACAAAAAATGCTATGAAATGTTATAATGGGAATCCCAGAACCTCTTCCCATCCCCCCAGTACTATCAGCACTGGAGGATGTGTTGGCCACATGTGAGTGACAGTCACCCTATTATACCTAAGAAAGCAGGCAGAATGTACAAAGTTCCAGAGTCTTTGAAATTTCTATAAACGCATCTCAGACCTAACCAGTAGCTATAGCTTTAAATCAATCCTGCTACTGCCAAAGATTTTAACTCAAATCCAGATCTTTTGACAAGGATGGTAAAACAATAGACAACTATGGCAAACAAAATTGCATGCTTCTGCAATTTTAATTTTTAGAATTTTGAATGGTTAGACTCAAATTCATGTATATTCTGACTAATTGTGAAAGAATGAGGAATATTTTGTCATGTAATGAAAAACTGCTTTGTACGGCTAAGTTTCTTCCATTTCTCAGGTCATAATATACGACTCTGTAGACAACTACAGCCAGTGCTATATAGTCACTAGTACTGCGCTGAGGAATTTTTCCTGGCTGCAGTTTTAAAACCTCTCAGATGATATAAAATTATATTTTTAAAATTCACATTTGGATAGAAATTGAGGTTTTGGCCCCTCTGCTGTATGAGGTCATCAAAAACATATGGTGAGAGGGGTAAGCTGATACTGGGAATCTCTTGGATTTTTCAGTTCTCCTCTAATTTTTCCAAGGTTTTTTCTGCCCCCTTGTCCAACTCTGGCAAGGAACGAAACAGTCTCAAAATGCTGGTAATCAGACATTTACAAAAACAATGGCAGGGAGTTTCTAAAAAGAAAGCAGACAACCCCCCCCCCCAAAAAAAAAGAAAACAAAACAAAGGACAGTCAAATAAGTCAAAATGAATACGTAAGGGACCAGGACCTTGCCCCCCTAACCACAGACGCACTCCCTCATCCTTTTCCAGAAAGTCTGAATCTCCATCTCTCTCTTTGGCAACAGATTGTCGCTGATAAACTGGTTTGGAAAATGATTTACAGCAAGGACACAGATGGCAGTGAGAAAAAAAACTCCTTTCTAGGGAATTATTCCACATCCAGCATGCCAGACCCATTTCCCTCCTCTCCTACATCACATGCTCTGTCAGGAGGAGTAACAGAAATAGTCCCTCATCCCTAGTGGGGAAGTGGTTTTTATTTGAGAATGTTTCTGGTGCAAAAGAAAAAAATGCCTGGAGAGGAGTCCTGGTCCTTTCCTAAACCAGTTTGAGATGCTGCCCAATTTCAAATTGGGCTCACTACACAATCTTTTATCCCATCTTCCTCATTGGAGCTTTTGGTATAGATTTTGGTTTAGATTTAAAAGATGCTAATTGTTACATTCCAATCCATCCAGACTGCAGACGTTTAAGGGTTTGTCTGCCTGAACACATTATCAGTGAACCTTGGGGCACCCACTGCTGTTAGAGTGCTCGCAATGGGTCTAGCTCCAGTTATAGCACATTGCAGGCTAGAGTATCCACATTTTTAGACATTTACATGACTTGCTCATCTTTGCAGTCTTTTTCCTGAGTGCCAGGAATCTCTCTTTGGGGGGAAAATATCTGCTGGCTGGAATTCCAAGAGAACATTTAAAATTCTTTTTTCACTACACCACACAGAATTGTGCTCCTGGGGTGTCTGCTACATACCGGACATCTTTTCTTCCACAGCAAAAAAAAAAAATAATTTTTATCAATTCGAGGGGTTTTACACTCAGACTTCAGCAACTGCTGGGGACTGCCACAGGCTTCTGGGTCTAATGGCATCTATGATTCTCATACCACTTCTGGCAAGACTTCACATGAAAAAGATACAATAGTATCCAAAGTCTATCGGGTGCAGATCCAACACCCATTATCTTTTCAGATTCCAGTTCTGGGATTTGTGAGAAAACAAATTACTTGGTGGAGACATCAAATACCCCTGAATTCAGGTCTCTCCTCCTGCTCCAAAGCAGACACCACGGACACCTCTGACTTTGCTTGGAGAGCAGTATCAAGGAATAAAAGTGCAAGGTATCGGGGACAACAAAGACAGCTACAAGCACACAAATGTAAAGAGAGATGCCACTTCTTATCAAAGCACTCCACTCTGTCTTTTGGTCCGTAGGACAACTTCCAGTTATTACAGCCAATACCAAAGTAATTAAGTACATAAGAAAGCAAGGGGAACCCTTATGCAGACTAGCCATGTTCACATGGGATATCGCTTTAGAGCACAATCTTCCTCTACGGGCTTCCTAAATTCCATCAGAGCAAAACTGTGTCAGACAAGCACAGCAGGACAAAGACAACTCCTCATGAATTGAAACTAGATTTTTTTTTTTTGGAGGGGGGTCCTTCCAAGATTTGATTCATATGTGAAGAGTTCAAGTAGACCTTTTTGCCTCTTCACTGAACATTTAACTGGCAAAATTCTATTCCAAGACTCCATGCAAGAAGGCTGGGAAGAGAAATGCCTTTTGCTTCTCTTTGGGCAGGAATGTTCCTGTATGCTTTTCCCTCCTCCCAAGGTACTTCTGAAGATTAAGAAGTAATCTCCCAAGATTATTGTGCTGACTCCTTTCTGGCCCAGGCAGCAGTGGTTCTCCCTTCATTGCAATCAGCCAGGGTGATCACCACAAGCTTCATCACAGACTGGACCTACTCATACAAGAGCATGGGTGTTTGATACATCCTGACCCCATACAATTTCAACCCAGATGATAGCAAATTACTACCCTTTAGGCACCTGTTTACTGATGATGTGCAGCAGGCCCTAAAGGAAACCAGAAAGCTTGCTCTAGAAAATCATACATTAGCAAATGGAAAAAGTTTTCTAGCTAGTGCCAAGAATGTTACCAGCACCCATTCAGAGCTAGTGTTTCTCTGGTTTTACAATATTCGTGTGAGTTGCTTTCCTATAGCCGGTCTTATCCTCTATCAAATTTCATTTGTCAGACATTATCAGCATGTCTGACCATAGAATCACCTCTTTCAAAGCATTCTCCATGTAAAAAATGTTTTTGAAAAGGGTTTTGCATAAGGGACTTCTAAGAAAAACTCCTCCTTAGGATCTTAACTTTGTGTTAGAATTGCTAACATTTTCACCATTTAAGCCAGTTTATCTGGCTGCCTTGAGGTTCTTAACACGAAAAATAGTTTTACGGATTAGTCTGACATCTGCAAGAAGGGTACCTGAGTTGCAAAGTCTTATGGTGAGTAAACTTCATCTCATTTTCCATAGGCACAGGGTTTCTTTGAGAACTAATCCTACTTTTATGCCTAAAGTGGTATACAGATTTATTTTAAGCCATCTCCCCATATGGTTTCCTGAACCCCAAAATGAGGAAGAAAGGGTACTTCATACTTTGGATGTCCAGACAGAACTCGGGTACTTTCTTGACGGAACTAAACATTTCAGAACTTCTGATCAGTTCATTTCTTGTGAAAGTAAAAAGGGACAACCTGTGTAAAATCAGACTATTTCAAAATGGTGGTCTCAAATTATTATCTTTTGTTATTCCCACAACAAAAGGGCCAAGGCACATTCTACCAGGGCCTTGGATTCATCTATAGCTTTTTTAGAAAGGGTTGAACTTTTAGTTGCATTCCAGAAGCAGCAATTTGGTCCTCTGTGCATACTTTTACAAAGCACCATAAAGCTTGATTCCTTCTCTATGCCCAGATCAAGCTTTTCTAGGACCATTTTCCAGGTGCACTTGGACTCTTCCTTCTGCCTCCCAAAAGTAGTTAGCTATGGTAATTTAACCATACAGCTTAGGCTACTGCAGCAGTGATCAATATGAAACACACAGTACACTTCTGTAAGTAAAGTTACCATAACAGTAGATGATTGAATGATCACTGCTGCAATAGCCATTCCCTCCCACATTCCATCCTCACTTTATTCATGATTTTTGATTTTTAATGCCAGGGTGTGCACACATGCATTTTTTAATCCTTTTCTAGCAATGTCTTCTCAGAGCTTAACCTCCTCGTCTTTTAATCATCTCAGCTTGAGCTGACTAATGGCTTGGACACGTGGAAGGTACCCCTGAATCTTTGAAAGCTAGAGAACTGTAACATAATGGCAGAATGTAACTCCATATAGCTAAGGCTACTGAAGTAGTGATGACTCAAACATCTACTATGGTAAGTTTACTTACACACCTATACTTTCTCATCAGGAATCTAAGAAATGTTCTCTGTGGTTAAAAGATTGGAAAGATGCCAGTAATCAGCCTTCATACACATCCATCCACGTCTTTGACAAAAAGCAAAGAATGGTCTAAAATATTATGATTCTGATCTTTTTAATTCAATAAGTCTAATCAGGTTGCACAAGTGGGTTGCCACTGATGTTATTTCTTGGGATTTCTAATTTTCCACAAAGGTTGAAATTCTTCTCTAGATAGTTATAACCTTAAATATGGCAGAAAGGAAAACTACCTTAATGTTTTACTCTGTGACAACTTCAGAAAGGAGGAACTGATTAAACAAAAATGTACTGTACAAAGGCCGTTTCTTGCATCTACCCAGATTGTATAGAAAAATGCAAATAACTCAACAAATTCTTTAGTCTTAACCTAATTCTTTACTTCAAGAATGCAATAATCAGCTTAAAAATCAAACATGACACCTGTTGAAACTGTCAGATTATTGTTTTCGACTATTAAACTCCATGAATAGGTTGGGCTTTAACTCAGGTATGCCCTTGGAACCATAGCATGGTCCAAGAGTTGAATATTACTGGCATCTTGTTCATAGGCGTTTACTAGGTTACTGACCACAAGGGCCTTTTTAAGCCTAGCCATGCATCCCAAATCTGACAAAGTACAGCTGTGTACACTTACTATAAATGTAGATGTTCGAGTGTACTCACTGTTGCAGTCCTTACAAATGGGTTATCCGGCTCCCAGTAGCCCTCAGCCAGAATACCAAAGTCCTTTGTATATGATGTCGGCTGCCTCCCACTTAAGCCTAACGTCAGGACGTCAGGTACAAAGGCAGGCAGCAGACACCATTTCCTCAGTCTTTCTTGCCTTAACTGTCAGGAGCCCCCCAAAAAAGCAAGACCAGGAAAAGAAAAAATCCAGTCTGTGCTCTAGGAAAAAAGGGGGATGGAAGGGGGGAAACCAGGACTGCAACAGTGAATACGCTCGAACATCTACATTTATGGTAAGTGTACACAACTGTACTATGTTCGTGTTTCACTGTTGCAGTCCTTACAAATGGGTTGATTCCCAAAGCCCAAGAAAAAAAAACAAAAGAGAGGAGGAAAGCCACTGATTAAGGGTTGGTAAGAATGCCCTGCAACACTGCAGTGGCAAAACCCACCCTGGACTTGGAAAACAAGGGCAAATTGTAATGTTTAGTGAAAGTGTAGACAGAAGTCCAGGTAGCTGCTTCCAGGATGACCTTAGTAGTAACACCTCTTAGAAAAGCTGCTGAGGTAGAGGTAGCTCTAGTAGAATGGGTCCTAATACCCTGTGGAGGAACCTTGCCATGCTGTAAGTAACAGAAGTGAATACAATGAGCAATCCACTTAGAAATAGTCCGTTTAGAAATAGCTTTGCCCTGAGCTCCAGGAGCAAAACTGACCAACAACTGATCTGTCTTTCTAAAAGGTTTAGTCCTGTCCAGGTAAAATCTAAGTTGTCTGTGCACATCCAGGGAATGCAGCAACCTTTCTCCTCTATTCTGAGGATTAGGAAAGAAGGTAAGCAGGTGGACAGACTAAAGAGTCAGGCTAGAAACCATTTTAGGCATAAAAGAGGAATTAGTCTGAAGAGAAACCCGATCCACATGGAAATTGATAAAAGGCTCTACTGCCATTAAGGCCTGCAGCTCAGACACTCTTCTAACTGAAGTAATGGCCAAAAGAAATGCAGTTTTCCAGGCGAGAAACTTCAAGTCTGCTGAGGCAGCAGGCTCAAAAGGAGGCAGAGTAAGTTTCTCAAGTACAAAATTAAGACCCGAAGCAGGAGTAGGTGCCCTTCTGGAAGGCTTTAAATTGCTAACTCTCCTGAGGAACAATTTCATCAGGGGATGAGAGAAAATGGGATGTTCAAAGGAACAGTGAGCTAAATAGCTTCAGCATGAATCTTGATAGAAGAGAAGGAAAGTCCGCCATTAAGTAAACCTTCCAGATAATCAAGAATTAGAGGAAGAGTAGGTCGAGATGGGTCTTCTCCTCTAGTCTGCAGCCAAATGGAGAACCTTTTCCACTTATCTGCATAAGATTTCCTAGTACTAGGTCTCCTGGCCTCAAGAAGGACCTCAACTACCTGTTGAGAAAGGTCTAAATTATGAGCCAGGCAGTCAAATGCAGAGTCTGAAGGTGAGGATGCAGAATCTTTCCTCCGTCCTGAGCCAAGAGATTTGGTATCGGGGAAGATGCCAAGCCCGAGACTGGGAGAGACTGCGAAGAACTGGATACCAATGCTCCCTATGCCAGTCTGGAGCTGTGATGATGGCCCTTGGTTTTTCGTCCCGTATCTTTAATAGCACTCTGGGAAGGAGAGGCAGAGGAAGGAAAGCAAGGATCGATAGTGGTGTCCAGGGGAAGGACAGAGCATCCACTTTCCAAGCTTTGTTGTGATGATCCCTGGTGCAAAAGGATGAAAGAAGATGGTTGGTCAGAGATGGAGAGATCCACCTGGGGAGTGCCCCAATGCTGAATGATGCGATAGAAGATGGTCTTGTTCAATTGCCACTCGTGAGGATCCAGGATCTGCCTGCTCAACCTGTCTGCCAAGGTGTTGAGCCTTCCTAGAAGAAAATGAGCTATCAGATGAATGCCCATAGAAGCTGCCATGGACCATAGTCTCGTGCTTTGTCTGCCCAGGGGGTAAGAGTGAGTCCCTCCCTGCTTGTTGATGTACCACATGATTGTAGTTTGTCTGTCCTGACTAGAAGAGTACCAGGAGAGAGAAGATGCTTGAAAGCCATCAAGGCCTGCTGAAATGCCATCAATTCCTTCAGATTTATGTGCAAATGCACTTGCTGAAAACTAAATTCCCTGAATGCATCTGCCCTCTTACTCCCCAATCCAGGTCAGAGGCATCTGTGGAGAGAGTCTGTCTGGCAGGAGGTGGACAAAAAGGCAGGTCTTTGTTCTGTGCACAGGCCGTCGCCCACCAAAGGAACTCCATCTGCAGGCAGGGAATCAGAGGAAGAATCAAGTCTAAATCCCGAGTGTGTCGACACCAAAGGTTTTTCAGGTACCACTGTATTTTCCTCATATGCAGTCTGGCATATGGAATCATCAGAATACATGAAGCCATGAACCCCAGGGCTTGCAGGAATTGCCTTGCAGAGAGCTGGGTCATGCTTGCCAAATTCCTGAAGTAATTCAAAGATCCATCTGTTTCTCTTGAAGGAGGGATAACTATCTGGGCGGTTGTGTTCAAACTCGCTCCCAGGAATACAATCTCCCTGGTGGGTACCAATTTTGACTTCTTTTCGTTGACTGTGTAGCCTAAAGAGGTGAGAGGGTTCTTTAGAAAGTCCAAGTCCTTTAGAAATTGCTCTGGAGAGTTTGCTTGAATAAGGCAATCTTCCAAGTAAGGATAAATTTGGATGTTTCTTTGCTTGCAAAAGGCATTGACTGGAGCCAGGCATTTTGTAAAAACTCTGGGAGCAGTAGATAAGCCAAAGGGCAATACAGAGAACTGGAAGTGCCTATTCCCCGCCCTGAAATGAAGGAACTGCCTGCAGCTTTCCCTTATAGGGATGTGCAAGTAAGCTTCTTTTAGATGCAAAGTCTCCAGCCAGGAATCCTTGGCCAGCAATGGCAGTAACTGCTGAAGAGTGAGCATTTTGAATTTGGGAATCACCAGAAAAGTGTTTAGAATGGACAAATCCAGAATAGGGTGCCAGGTGCCCCCTTTTTTGGGGACCAGGAAAAGTCTTGAGTAAAAACCCTGGCCTATCTGTAGTACAGGAACTGGCTCTATTGCTCCCAGGTTTAGCAAGGAAGAAACATGTTTTTCTGTGTCTGCCCTTTGAAGTGGGGGAATATCTGGGTATCCTTGGAGGACCAGGAAGGTGTGAAAGGAGAATTTGTAGCCTTGGGATACTATTTTTAGCACCCATTTGTCGTCCGTGATAGTGTGCCAGACATCTGCAAAAATGGCTAACCTTCACCCCAAAGGAAACCCTGGGCCCGCAGGGGAAGGCCGGAGTCATTGAGAATGTTTGCTTTGTGACGTTTGCTTAGAACTCCCAGATTTTGAAGATTAAGCCTGCCAGTGTTTAGCCTTTTGAGGGGTGGAAGTCTGTCCCCTGGAAGACCTCTAACCCCTAGACCTAGTGCGACCCTGTTTACTAGGGTCGGGGAAAGTCCAACTCTTAGAAGGGTAATACCTGCTAAAACGAGGAGGCTGAACTTGCAGAACGTCCTTAACAGTTTGCATAGATTTAGCCTTATCCTCCAACTTACACCTCTTCTGCTTTGCTTCCAAAAAGATTGTCCTTGTGCAAGTGCACATCCAGTAATTTAGATTTTACAGGTTCAGAAAGGGGCTGTTCCCTGAGCCAAGCATGTCTTCTAATAACAGAACCAGTGGCCGCTACTCTGCAAGCAGCCTCCAAAGTGTCAAAACCACAATGTAGAGAATGTTTAGTAACGAGTGGCAGAATTCAATAAGTCTTGCATGTCCTTACTTTCCCATCAGGGAAGGAACACCAGCAATTTTAGCCTTAAAGGCCTCCAAAGTATGCTGCTGATACTTAAGCATATGAAAGTGAGAATTAACAGACCTAATAGCCAGGGTGAAGAAGTATAAACCTTTTTACCCCAACTATCTAAGGCCCTAGATTTGCTGTCAGAAGGAACAAGATTTTTAGCAACTGTGGCTTTAACACCCTTAGGGCCCTGAGAATGGCCTTAGGTGGCCTTTAGTCACATTGTATATGATACCCTGTGCATCACTGACCCCCTGGCAGTTGATGGAGCAATACTCTTCATATACCTCCTTCCCAGTCCACCAGGTGGGGGTCTTTATTTCAAACAGGGTATAGTCTTACCTCAGAAAATTGGGCTATATCATAAAACTCCCAAATGTTGTTTGCTCTCTGCTTTGCAATATATGGGAACCACATATGATCACCCACTCACTGAAGCACAGCATTGAGAAACAAAAGTATTCCCAAGGCAGAACCCCAAGATAACACCAACTGTGTCTGCAGGAGGCCACTGACAGGTCCCTGTAGATAATATGCATGTAAAACCAAACATACCCCTGCATCCACTGAGCTAGGTATACCATGACTCCCACAGAGTTACAGATGAGGCAGACATTTCTGTGATGTGTTGTATGATGTTCCTGTCAAAGCAGTACTGATCCACAATGACTGTCATGAAGGGCATGAAATGCTAAGTGTGGCTGGACCTCTTGCACTGTAATGACAGCCTCTTGCAGATACACACTTACTATTGCTGTGGCAACCCCTGGCATAACAGCCATGACCATGGACATATGACAAGAGTTCATATATAAACTGGGCTCAACACTGCGACATTTAAATGTTTCTGAACCTCTCTACCATCTTGTTTTGCCTAATTATAGCTGGTGCCTCATTATACAATTCGTATGTAGCATGGTCAACCACATTACTTGGTCTACTCACATTGTGTTGCTGGGTTTTCTGAAATCACATGCATCATATTGAGGAGCCGCTTGTCGTGCAAATTAGTTTAACGCAGTACAGAAAAAGTGGGTCTATATTAGAGCACCGAACGTTCAAATTTTCAAGTTTTCTAATTTAGACCCGTTTTCAGCGAACGCTGAAAATATCAAACAAACAAAATCAAATTTTTCCTAGGGAAAGAATTTGGTTGTCAGTTTCTGTTGCTTCGGTATTTTCAGCGCTGTGGTGAAAAGTTATGGGTCGGGTTCAGGTAAGTGTGTGATTGTGTGGACATGAGGGTTAGGGCGGGGGTCAGGTAAGTGTGAGATTGTGTGGACGTGAGGGTTAGGGCGGGGTAGGTCAGTTAGGGTTAAGGCGCGGGTGAGGTGACTGTGCGATAGTGACGGACCTTAGGGTTTGGGTTAAGGTAAGTGGATAGTTAGTGGTGTATGTATAGTTTGGTGAAGGGTTAGGTGTAAGAGTTTAGGTGTATGTGTGTGGCTTGCTGTTTGTTTGGTGTGCTTGTACTGTGTGTGTGTGTGTGTGTGTGTGTGTGTGTGTGTGTGTGTGTGTGTGTGTGTGTGTGTGTGTGTGTGTGTGTGTGTGTGCTTTGGAACAATTTTTTTCCCTAGGAAAAAATTTGCTGTTCTGAATGTTCAATGTTTTAAATTTTCGATATATGGGGTTTGATATTAGAACACTCGAAATTTTGAATGTTCGCTGTTCTAATATAGACCCGAAAAAGTTTTCCAAACCTCGCCCACTGTATGTTACAATGCATGCTTTAAGTAATATATACATAAAATGTCACAGGCAAGTATACTTGAAACTTATTTTTACAAGTTGTTGCTGAAATATACTTTCAGGTAGTCAGGGATACCATGAAACAAGCAGGTTTCAAGTCTTTATTTAATCTAAAAGTCCAAGAGGTCCTGTGAAAACAAAACTTGCTGAACATAACTTTATAAAGCACTACAAATTATTTAAATGCAGAAATTCTTCAATTTAGAGGTCTTGCTGTTCTCTCCGTATCTAATGTAATGACTGCATCAAAGTCAACCAGAAAACTGATGCTTGTTATCTATATGCACTGCCTTCAGCATGACCTTTACGACCATATAACAGAAATGACTGAAAGGCAGGCATTGATCAATGCTTTAGGGTTAAGACTGATGGGAGGGAGGATGGCTAATTGAAATATAAGGAATACAGGGTGACACAGTAGTAGTTTCACCTGCAGCACATGTTGCAAGTAGGAGGTTACAGAGATCCATATTATGCCAGTCTCCATTTGGAATATTAACAGACATATTTTCTACAATCTGAGTAGCAAGCAGGGTTAGTTGCAATAAACTTTTAAAGGCAGAAACAGGTAAACCTACCTAGTTGGATTTGTGAAGTATGATCAATACGCATCTCTGCGATGACCATCCTACAGTCACATACTGTCTGACATTCACAGTGGCCAACATACAACTCTGCTGCACTAAATGACTCAAATATGTATAGCAGAGGGGTGATCACTGCTGTACACAGTACCAGAAGTCAAAACACAGCCTCTAAATGTGCATAACCCAATGAGAGGTTGGTAGCATATGTATATGCAGAAGCACACAAAACAATGGCCTTGAGGAAAAGTCACAGCAATAACAGTAGGGGAGGGTTACTACTACTAACACAGTAAAGACTCATATGTAGTGCTTTTGCAGAACAGTGCCAGTACAGGTTCACAGCCTGCATAGATGTGAGCCTGTCCACACAAACACCAATGGGTTGTTGAACTATGGTGCAATGCTTCATCTATTCAGTCTGTCAGCAATAAGGCAAACATAGCTCCATTTCACCACCTCTAGCCAATATGGCCCATTTGCCAAGCAGAGGTTGACATTGTGTGCGAGCCACACATCAAAATGTTTATCAGTTCTGCCTTTTAAATACATTTCATGTCTACTTTCCTTCACCTATACTCTCTCTACACCTGTTCCATGCCCTGCTGAACCCCTTCAAAGGTTCCCCTGTACAAGTTAATTTCAGCAGTTCATTCTGAGAGTCTCCAGTCCTCTCAGTCAAAGACTACTTTCTCAGGTCAAGAAGACTTTATTTCTACAAGCTGCTACCCTTGTTTTCTCCTTTGCTCCTTTTTATTCAGGATGATCCTTCAGAACTCTCTGGCATGTTCTTCTGCAGCTCTATCATGTCCATCTCTTTCCTCTGGTCTCTAATGAGGCAGACTAGTATCGGATTGCATATTTTCCCATCCATCGCATGCAAACATCTAGTGTCTCTTCTGGAATGCTTCAATGGTTGTCTCGATTTCTCCTTATACGGCATTTAGAAAAGGGTCCATTACATGATGTGTGGCCTGACCATGGCCTGAAGAGTGAAAGTATTACAGCCTTGTTTTGTTAAGTCTAACCCCCCTTAAAAGAAAAAGTCATGGACATTCAGAATTGTCATTTAGCTGAAACACCTGATGTCCTTAACAGGCAATTTGCATATATCCCATGTTGCCTCTAATACAAGAGGTTGAAGGCATTACACAGTGGAAAGTAACTTTGCTAGATTTTTTGTTTTTTTTAACAGATTGTGTTTTCTGTTTGACCTTTTTACTTATTGTTTTAGTTTGTTGGTTAGGATATTTTGCATTCACCCTAACTTTATGGATATTAATTGGGCATGACAACTCTGTGTTTTAAATGTTAGCCAAACATTCCTCAGTGGTGATACCATAAGAAGTCAGAAACATGCATGTCCACAGCTAGTATGGTCTGGCTTTATTGTCCAGAAATAGACTTAAAAGAAAAAGTCATGGACATTCAGAATTGTCATTTAGCTGAAACACCTGATATCCTTATGGGGTAGTTTGCACATATCCCATGTTGCCTCTAATACAAGAGGTTTAAGGTATCACACAGTGGAAAGTCTAACTTTGCTAGATTTTTCTTTTTTAATGGATTGGTTTTTGTGTGTGACCTTTTTACTTATTTTTTTAGTATGATGTCTAACCCCCTGACAATACATCTTAGCAGCAACATTGCTCCTTCACTCTGGTTGAACTGGTCTAAGTTCTGGTAAGATTCCCAGATCCTCTCTGCTTCTACTGTAATCCTTCCCACTTAAGCCAGTAGATACTTAATACAGCAGCTGCTGTGGCCCAAATACAGTACTCTGCATTTGTCAGAAGTGAACCTCAACTGCCACTTTTCTCCCACTTAGCCAGCTTTTCCAAATATTTCCACAGGTTTTTTTTCTCCTTCCTCTACTCCTACACCAATATTTAGTCCATCAAGAAAAAAATAACTGTTCTTTTGTACTCTGATACATGTAACAAAAATAACTGAAGAATATTGGACCCTTGTGTTATCCATACAGCCACTTATTTGTCACATCATTCCTCTCGGCACAACCCCATGTCCTTTGCTTCAAGCATGTAGAAATCCAGTTAATTTTTATCCTGCCCAAACCTCTGCAGTTTTCAAGCAATCAGCAGTGTGGAACACAGTAAATGGCCCTGATGAAATTCCATTAGGTCAGTGTCACTCCTGTCACCTTCTTCTTTAACTCAGCCATAAAACTGGATCATGTTTGACAGCTGCTAAGTAGCATAACCAATGACAGCTGCTTGTTAGAAAACTACAGTCACTGAGGCAGAAACTATAATTATCCTTGCAACTGCCTCAGAGTTTCCTGACATTACTGTTAGACTAAAAGCCTGCAATTCTCTACACTTTCCCCAATCTCTTTAGTACAAGTGTACCATACTTGCCACACTCCATGCTTAAGCAGTTCATCATTGATCCGTATTTATTTGGTGTAGGTAAACTAGGATGGGGGGTGCCGTGGAGCCCTTTTGCCTAGTGCACCAACTGACCTAACGCCGCTCCTGATGGTGGGTTAACTCATATGAAATCTTTATTTTTATTTTTTTATTTAACATTTTGTTGACCGGGAATGTCCGACTAGGTTCCATAGAGCCTGTTTTCAGCGGAGGGAGAAATGCTCCAGATGCATGTCTTTGGAATGTGGGAGGAAACCGAGTACCGGAGGAAACCCACGCGAACACAGGGAGAACATGCAAACTCCACACAGAAGGCACCCCAGCCGAGAATCGAACCGGAGAACCTCTTGCTGTGAGGTGACAATGTTAACCACTGCACCACTGTGCATCTAACTCTAAATCTAACTAGTAGAAGAAAATGGACTGAAGCTACCATGAGACCAAGCACCTTTAACACCAAAGTCGCTAGCAGTGCTAGGTGGCGAACCAGGAGACGTGCATCCTGTAATGTCGGAAGTCTGTCTTGAACAGAAACAGATCTGTCAAATGGTATCTATGAGGCAGCCTATGAAAATCAAGTGCTGCAGTGGCTCCATATGTGACTTTGCAATGTTCAGGGATATCTTCAAGGAGAGAGAGAGAGATGGAATAATTCACTGCTTTAATCAAACACTCTTGTACAGAATAGGAGCCAACTGTCTAAATAATTGAAAATCTTGACTCCCACTATCCTCATTTGGAGTTGTCAACACTGCCATACATTTCTTGAACACCTGGAGGGGGTGCTACTGTGAGACCAAGTGTCATTTGGGTTCTACAATGGTAATGACCTGCCTCTAAGTAGAAAGTGCAGCCATTTATATCCAAGATGGGCATATGCCCCCCCCCCCCCCATGTAGTGGGATAACTCCCTTTCTGAAGTAAAACTGCCCAGCTTCTTCCTTGGAAAGAGACCATATGCAACTATGGACCTCCATCTGAGAAGTTCCAAGTGAAGAAGCCCAAGAAGCTTGTGAAGGACTCTGAATAAACTTTGTGGCAGGTGGATCTGTTCTGGTGACTTTTTAGGGAAGATGGATAGCTAGCAGATCTGGAATCCTCTAGCCTTCTCTTCTCCTCCTTATCAAACTTATCCACTAGTCCCCTGAGGATAAAGCTTGTGGCATTCTTGCAATGCCTGTGACCAAGTGGTTTACAGATTTATTTATTTATACTTTGTTACCTGGGTAAGTGAACGGGTCTAGAAAAACCTTTCAGCCACAACCTGGGCAACAGTGGCACAGACAATAAGAAATGCACTTAGAATACAATGGAAAAAAAATAGTACCATTTCACAAAGACTGCATGTAAAAAATACCCAAGTGTTGGCAGAGAATAAGCTAAGCAGCCATGCACAGGTTGTAGGTGTTCTGGGTACAGTGTTGTGGCTGTGGTTTCAGCTTAAAACTCAATGCCTTTTACCCATTTTGCAAAACAGAGCAATGGAAATTATGCAGCATTCAAAAAATAAATAAAAAACCCTGCTTCGTTAAACACACAGACACTTACCTTAATTTAATAGTTAAAGACACGTTAGGAACCCCTTTCCGCAAGAAAAAAATAGGGGGGGAGAAATCACTACCACTAGGCCTAATGCCAGAGGGGAGGGGAGGCTGTACCAAGTGACATAGGGATGTAGAAGTAAGGTGATTAAGGGAAACACCGCCTGAAGTAAATCAGCGATCTCACTATATATATAATAGGGAAAAAAAAACACAGCTGTTAAGTAATCATGAGCTCAAGCAGCCAGTAAAGCTGCTTCCACTCGCAGAGATCATTTGGTGAGACACGGAGTAGGAGAATGAAAGGAGTTCAAGCGCTGGTCATATGTTGTAAGTGCTTTTTATGGTAACCAGTTTACTGTGGAAGTGTATAATTAAGAAAATTAGGAATAAAGTATTTTATAGGGTTCCTCGTGTAAAGCACTTGCTTTCAAGACCCCTATACTCCCAATAAGGGGACAATTAGACACTATCGCCATGTTAACTGCAAGGAAATCCAAGGTAGTTAAGAGATAGCAGTGCTAGGCTCAAATCCCCCTTTCCCTGTGCAGAGTGCCGTCATGTTGTATCAAGGCACTACTCACAGCCAGGGTCAGGACACCCAAGTAATTTGGCTGCAAAGGGCATTTAATGGAGGACAGCAACACTAGACTCAAGCCCACCTCCCCTGTGCAGAGTGATGTCACTGGTTGATCAGGCAAGGCTCTAAATTAGGATCAAGACACCCAGTTAATTCAGCTGCAGAGGGCATTTTAATAGAATAAGAAAAGTCACAAATAAGTGCCTTAATGACAGTGACGCAAGGCTAAATCCTCCCTCCCTGTGCAGAGTGACATCACTAGTTGAATCAGGCAAGGGTCTGAAGCAGGGTCAGGGATGCCCAGTTAATTAGGCTGCAGAGGGCAATTAAGAGTAAGAAAAGTCATTAGATGCAGGGAAATTTCATAGTTGTCAGTATTTACTTTAAAGTACAGTTGCCTCCTTTCACTTAACCGTATAAACACTAAATCTTAGGAAGGCTTTCCATACCTTGTTACTTTACAGCTGGGCGCACTATTGTTCTTTTGGCTGCTGCCTGTCCCCCGTATCTGATTCTAAAATCCTGGTCTACTTTTTCTCATCTGGGCTGGCCTTGTTCCACCTCCTTCAACACTCTCATACCACAATTTGCTACATTGCCCTGTTAGGTCTTCTGCTAATAGTATCTTCACTATTTTTTGTTAATATTGTCCATCTTTTATCCTGTTATCTTTAAACAATGCAATTGCTGTTTCCTAGTCTACTATGACATTTTATTTACTTTTTGCAGAATCCTGATGGATTGCCTCTTAAAAGGAAAGTACAGTTGTGTACACTTACCATAAATGTAGATGTTCGAGTGTCTTCACTGTTGCAGTCATCACTGTAGGGTTCTTGCTGCCGGCAGGCAGCCCTCGGTCAGCCAGAATCCCAAAGTCTGGGTCCGGCGTCGGCTGTGTACTCACCCTCCCTGACATCAGAGCGCCAGGGGTACAAAGCTCTCAGCCGACGCCATGTTCTGCAGTTTTTCTTGCCCCAGATGTTAGGTGCCCAAAAGTGAAGGCTAAAAGTAAAACAAAAATGTAATGTACAACAAACCCCATACCCTGTAGCAAATACACCTCAGAAGAAGAGTGAAGTAGGGAACCACACCAATAAAAGTATAAGAGGGGACAGGAGGGTGGGTAACCCAGACTGCAACAGTGAAGACACTCGAACATCTACATTTATTGTAAGTGTACACAACTGTACTATGTTCGTGTTTCACTGTTGCAGTCATCAATGTAAGGTTGAATCCCAAAGCTGAGATAAAGGGTGGTGGTTATTGATTAGAAGGGGCGGCTAGAAGGCCTTGCAAGACTGCAGAAGCAAAGCCTGCCCTAGACTTAGAATAAAGAGGGAGATTATAGTGCTTCGAGAAAGTATGCACTGAACTCCAAGTTGCAGCTTCCAAAATATCTTTGGTAGGTACTCCCCTGAGAAAGGCAGCTGAAGTAGCAGCAGCTCTGGTAGAGTGAGTCCTAATTTTTCCTGGGATTTGCTTTCCATGATGAGAGTAACAAAATCTGATTCCATGAGCAATCCATTTAGAAATTATCTGTTTTGAAATAGCCTTGCCTTGGGAATTTGCTGCATAAGAAACAAACAGTTGTTCTGTTTTCCTGATATCCTTGGTTCTGTCGAGGTAAAAGCGAAGCTGCCTGTGTACATCCAAGGAATGCAAGATCCTTCCCCCTTATTTTGTGGATTTGGGAAAAAAGTTGGCAGGTGAATAGTTTGGTTTAAAGCCACTTTAAAAACCACTTTAGGCATGAAAGTAGGGTTAGTCCTCAAAGAAACCCTGTCTTGATGAAAAATAATGTAAGGTTCCACAGCCATGAGCGCTTGTAACTCCGAGACTCTCCTGGCTGAAGTTAAAGCCAGTAGGATAACAGTCTTCCATGATAAATACTTTATGTCAGATGTGGTAGCAGGCTCAAAAGGAGGTAGAGTAAGTTTTTCCAGGACATAATTGAGGCCCCAGGCAGGAATGGGTGGTGGCCTAGGGGGCCTTAAATTCTTTGCTCCTCTGAGATATTGTTTCAGAAGTGGATGTGAAAAAATTGGAGGATCTGTTTTATAATGTGCAGAGATAGCTGAGGCATGTATTTTTATGGAGGAAAAAGATAATCCCTTATGCAATATACCTGTTAGGTAATGTAGAATCAATGGAATGTTTGGAATGTGAGGATCTGATTCCTGAGCATGCATCCAGGTGCAAAATCTCTTCCATTTACCTTCATAAGATTTCCTAGTGCTAGGCCTTCTGGCTTCTAAGATCACATCCATGACCTGTTTGGAAAGGGAAGGATTAATCGTAGGCCCTGAATACGCCAGGCTGCCAGGCTGAGAGTTTTGATATGAGAGTGCAGGACCTGGCCCTGATGTTGAGACAGAAGATTTGGAATCTGAGGTAGAATCCAAGGAGGTTCCTGGGATAGATTTATCAGTGTTGAGTACCAAAATTGTCAAGGCCAATTTGGGGCTAGTAAGATCAGCTTTGGTTTGTCCTGTTTTATTTTTAATAACACCCTTGGTAGAAGAGGAAGTGGTGGAAAGGCATACCCTGAGAGGTTCCTCCAACTGAATGAGAGAGTATCCACTTTCCATGCTAGCTTGTGATATGGCCTTGTGCAAAAAGTCTGTAACTGGTAGTTGTGGGGAGATGCAAATAGATCTATGTCCGGGCAGCCCCAGGCTTCTGTAATCATCTTGAATATTTGGGCGTCTAGCATCCACTCGTGTGGGTCTGACAGGTTCCTGCTCAGGCTGTCTGCCAGAGTGTTTTGTTTCCCTGGCAGGAATTGAGCTTGTAGGTCCACTTTGCAAGCTAGTGCTGTGTTCCATAGAGTCATGGCTAGTCTGCAAAGGGGGTAGGAGTGTGATCCCCCTTACTTGTTTATGTACCACATAACTGTGGTGTTGTCTGTCCGTATCAGTAGCTGCCCTGGCTGTAAAAGATCCCTGAAAGCCAAGAGTGCATTCTGCACTGCTAACATTTCTTTTAAATTGATATGTAGATGCTTCTGATCCTCTGTCCAAAAACCTTGCAGGCCTATCCCCTGCAAGTGGGCTCCCCATGCATAATCCGAGGCGTCCGTGGTTATCACTTGGTAGGCTGGAGGTACACTGAAGGCTTTCCCTTTGTTTTGAAGACATGCCATGGCCCACCAATGAAATTTCTTTTGCAGGCAAGGCAAGACAGCAATCACTGTTTCCAGACTGTGACAATGCTGGGACCATATGCTTTTTAGGTACCATTGTATCTTCCTCATATGCAGTCTTGCATATGGTATGAGTAGGATGCAAGAAGCCATGTAACCCAAAGCCTGCAGGAATTTCCTTGCAGTTAGCGGAGACATTAATGCCAGGCCTTTGAAAGTTGAAGCCAGCTGTAGTTGTTTTTCTGATGTCAGGAATGCCATCTTGGTTGCTGTGTTTAAAAGAGCACCCAGGAAAGTTATCTGTTGAGTGGGTATCAAATTTGACTTTATGTTCACAGTGAATCCCAGGTACTTGAGAAGATTCTGAACAAATTCCAGGTGCTGGTGTAAAATGTCCTTGCTGTCTGCTTGAATAAGGCAGTCGTCCAGATAAGGGTAAATTTGAATTCCCTTGAGTCTGCAGTAAGCTACTACTGGTGCCAGGCACTTGGTAAAGACCCTGGTCGCAGTAGACAAGCCAAAGGGCAGCGCAGAGAATTGGAAATGTTTCGAGCCTGCCTTGAACCTGAGGTATCTTCTGCACTCCTGTCTGATTGGATTTAAGCCTTCTTTAAATCCAATGTCACCATCCATGCATTTTTGCACAACATTGGCAGGAGCTGCTGCAGAGTAAGCATCTTGAACTTTGGTATCTCCAGGAAAGTATTTAAGACTGATAGATCCAGGATGGGTCTCCAAGTATTTTGCTTTCTGGGTACTAGAAAGAGTCTTGAATAAAAGCCTTGTCCCGTCTCTGAATTTGGAACCAGTTCTATGGCCCTCATAGCCATGAGGGACCTCACCTGTTTTAATGCCTCTGCCCATTGAGTTTTTGGTAGGTCTGGCCATCCGTTTGGTTTTCGTAAGGTGTGAAAGTGGAATTTGTAACCTCTTAAAAAGTACAGTTTTGTACCTACCATAAATGTAGATGTTCGAGGATCCACATTGCTGCAGTCCTAACTATTGGGTAGTCCGCTGTCCAGTCGGCCCGAATACCAAAGTATATGGCTGACGTCGGTCAGGGCGCATTAGACTGACGTCAGTACGTCAGGGTACTAATGCGCATGACCGACGTCATATCCTCAGTCTTTTCTTGCCCCAGATGTCAGAAGACCCTGAAAAGATAAGGCCAAAACCAAAAACTCCAAACATACCTGCACCAAAAATATGTACAATATATACAAAATTACCAGAATATAACCTCACCTACACAACCACCCCTAAACACAGAGGGAAGGAGGGAGGTAAATTGGACTGCAGCAATGTGGATCCTCGAACATCTACATTTATGGTAGGTACAAAACTGTACTATGTTCTTCATTCCACATTGCTGCAGTCCTAACTATTGGGTAGAATCCCAAAGCAGAGGTAAGGGAGGCTGGCAAATCATATGGAAGCAGGAACTGACAACATGCCTTGCAAAATAGCAGTGGCAAAACCAGCCCTAGACTTAGAGTAGAGAGGAAGGTGATAATGCTTAGAGAAAGTATGTACTGAACTCCAAGTAGCTGCCTCCAAAATATCCTTAGTTGCCACCCCCCTTAGAAATGCTGTTGAAGTGGCAGTAGCCCTAGTGGAATGAGGCCTAATCCCAGCTGGAATCTCCTTGCCATGATGGGAATAACAAAATGCAATGCAAAACCCAATCCACCTAGAAATAGTTTGTTTTGACACAGGCTTGCCCTGCGAACCCAAAGCAAAAGAAACAAACAACTGCTGAGACTGCCTAAATTCCTTAGTCCTGCTCAAATAATAACGCAACTGCCTGTGTACATCTAAAGTGTGCAAAATCTTTTCCCCTTTATTTTGAGGATCTGCATAAAAAGTGGGCAAATGAATAGTTTGGTTTAAAGCCACACTAGAAACCACCTTAGGCATAAAGGAAGGATTAGTACGTAAAGATACCCTGTCCTTATGAAAAATCAAAAAAGGCTCTACCGCCATAAGGGCCTGTAACTCAGAAACCCTTCTTGCAGAAGTAATGGCCAACAAAAAAGCAGTCTTCCATGACAAGTATTTCAATTCAGCAGTAGCCGCAGGCTCAAAAGGTTGTAGAGTAAGTTTCTCCAACACAAAATTGAGATCCCAAGCAGGAGTAGGAGCTCTACATGGGGGTCTTACATTCTTTGCCCCTCTAAGAAATTGCTTGAACAAAGGATGCGAAAACAATGGTGGGTCACAATCATAGTGAGCTGAAATTGCTGCAGCATGAATCTTAATGGAAGAGAAAGACAAACCTTTGTCCAATAACTCAGTAAGATATTGAAGAGCCACACTCAAATTAGGCTCAGAAATCTCCAAATTGTTTGCTGCACTCCACAATAAAAATCTCTTCCATTTTTCTGCGTACACTTTCCTTGTACTAGGTCTTCTGGCTTCCATAATCACATTTAAAACTTGTTGAGGAAGTTGAGACCTGCTGTCTTTCAAAACAGAATATGCCAGGCTGTTAGATGAAGAGAGTGAAGCTTGACATTGAGCAGGTGACCGTCCCTCTGAGACAACAGGTGTGGAATCAAGGGTAAAGGCCATGGAGGCTTCCTTACCAGACTCCTCAGTAATGGGTACCAGTGCTGCGAGGCCAATCTGGAGCTATTAAAATCATCCTTGGCTTGTCTTGTCTGACCTTTAGAAGCACCTTTGGGAGAAGAGGCAGAGGTGGAAAAGCATACACATGAAGATTTTTCCAACTGAAAGAAAGAGCATCCACTTTCCAAGCTGTGTGATGAAACCTCTTTGTGCAAAACTTTGGCAGCTGGTGGTTTAGTGGAGAAGCGAACAGATCTATGTCTGGAGTTCCCCATGACACTGTCAATTTTGAAATACATGAAGATTCAGTTTCCACTCGTGGGGATCCATGATTTGTCTGCTTAACACATCTGCTAAGGAGTTCTGTGCTCCGGCAGAAACCTTGCCTGAAGAGTTAGTTGCAAGCTGAGCAGTCTCCCATAAAATCATTGCTTGCCTGCACAATGGGTAAGAATGTGTTCCCCTTGTTTGTTGATGTACCACATGACAGTTGTGTTGTCTGTTAGAATCAACACCTGCCCTGGAAGAAGTAACTCCTTGAAAGCCATTAATGCAAACTGGACTGCTAACATCTCTTTCATGTTGATATGTAGATGCTGTAGTCTGGCAGGCCACTTGTCTTGTATCCACTTTCCATTTAGATGAGCTCCCAAGCAATGTCTGAGGCATCTGTCGTTAGAATCTGACTCGCCTCTGGCCAGGTCACAGAGAGTCCCTTGTTTAGGTGACATTCCTGAGCCCACCACAAAAATTCCTTTTGAATGCAAGGTATTATTTGAATGACAGTGTCCAAATCCTGGCAGTGCTGTGTCCATACATTTTGAGATACCATTGCAGCTTCCTCATATGCAGTTTGGCATTGGGAAGCACCAGAATACAAGATGCCATGAACCCTAAGGCTTGAAGGACTGTCCTTGCAGTCAGCCCGGACTGAAGAGATAGTTGATGGAAGTAATTGGAAAGATTCTTTTGTTTGTCCGGGGTTAAAAGGCCATCTGGGCTGCTGTATTCAGTCTCACACCCAGAAAGCACATGTCTTGAGAGGGTACTAGACTGGACTTTATTTCGTTCACAGAATACCCTAGGCATCTTAGCACTGCTATGACATAATCCAAATGCTGTAGAAGGTCTTCCTTTTCTTGAGCTAGAATCAGGCAGTCGTCCAAGTAAGGATAGATTTGAATTCCTTTTAGCCTGAAGTAAGCTATCACTGGAGCCAGAACCTTTGTGAATACTCTGGGCGCAGTGGATAAGCCAAAGGGCAATGCAGAGAACTGATAATGAGAATTTCCAGCTCGAAAACGCAGATACTTCCTGCAACTTAGTCTTATAGGCACATGAAGGTAAGCTTCCTTGAGATCTAAAGTTACCATCCAGTGATCTTTGCCCAGCAGAGGTAAAAGCTGTTGTAACGTCAACATTTTGAACTTGGGAATGTCCAGATAAGTGTTGAGGATAGATAAATCCAAAATTGGTCTCCACGTGTTCCCCTTCTTCGGTACTAGGAACAGGCGAGAATAAAATCCTAGGCCCCTTTCTGGCACAGGAACTGGCTGAATGGCCCCTATTTGGAGCAACAGAGAAATTTGCTTGTGAGCCTCTTTTCTTTGTAGAGGAGGAATGTCTGGCATGCCTTTGAAAGGAGGCAAGGTATGGAAATAAAACCTGTAACCGTGGTGAATGATATCCAGAACCCATCTGTCTTGGGTAATTAAATCCCAATTTTCTTTGAAAAGAGACAGCCTTCCTCCCAAAGGTGCTGCCAGGCGAGAATGTACTGGCAGCTGAAAAGGCAGGTCATTGGGTCTGCTTACGAAAGGACTGACCCCTGCCCTCACCAGAAGTCTGAGCAGGGGAACTCCTGTCCTAGGCCTAAAAGAACCTTGAGCTCTGCCCCTACCACGCCTAGACCTACCCCTAGACTGGGAATCATAAGCAGGATAAGTCCATCCCTTAGTAGGCCAATTTCTACTAAACTTCGGAGGCTGCACCTGCAAAAAATCCTTAACAGTTTGCATAGACTTAGCCTTGTCCTCCATTTTCTTTAAAACTGCTTCCACAGGCGAACCAAACAACACATCAGACTGCAAAGGAGCATCCAAAATCCTTGTTTTAACATGCTCAGCTAAATTCTGATCTCTCAACCAGGCATGCCTACGAAGAACAGAACCAGTGGCAGCCACCCTCGAGGAGGCCTGCACTGCATCAAAACCACACTGCAAGGAATGTTTACCCACCTGTTCAGACACATGAACCAAATCCTGCAACTCTTTACACTCAATACCTTCTGCCAGAGCATCCACCTTAGATTTCAATTGTGAAAGGAGGTAATTCTGATGACAATTCAAAGCCCTCATTGCTAAAGTGGAAGAAGTATACACTTTCTTTCCCCATCTATCCAAAGCCCTTGCCTCTTTATCAGGAGGAACAGGATTTTTAACAACAGAGGCCTTCACACCTTTAGGCCCCTGAGAGACAGTTTCCGGGTCTGCCCTAGGACTCTTAAAAAGATACTTATGAGCTTCAGGCACCCTATAGTACCTATCCGGTTTAACTGGGGCAGGAGGCAAAGAATCAGGATTCAGGGAAGCCTCTGCAAAAACATATTCCACCACATTCAGAACAGGAGGTATAGCTAAAGGCCTATGCTGGGGTAAAACAAGAATTCCCTAAGCCTCTTCCTGGAATCAGAGAAATCTTGGCCTTCCCATTTAAAATGCTCCCTCATGGAATGCAGAGTCTCTGAAAATGAAAAATCCTCAGGAGGAGAAGCTGAAGGAGTAGAATCATCCACATCAGAATCAGAAAAAGGAGGATACTCCTGCAAGTCTTCAGTCAAGACTCAGAAGCCTCCGAACAGTGCTCAAAACTCTCAAACTCAGGTTCCACCCTAGGCCTCTTATCAGGAGGGCATAGAACCTCTAATCATAGTAATCAAATCCTCTGCCATTTTAAGCATATGTTTCTTAGGCAAAGACCCTGAAGCACTAGGAGAAACCCCCACTGAAGCTAAACTTGGCCTGCCTCTCAAAGAAGCCTTGGAAACAGAAGGGGAGGCTCTAACCACCTTAGGAAGAGAGGGAAGAACAGCCACCTGAGAAGCCCCCTCAGCCTGGCCTACTTCCTGAGAGGATACATCCTGTAACAATAAAGTCTCTCCCTGAGACTCCAAAGAAACACCTGGCAGAACCTCCGGCTCCACTGAGCCCTCTAAAGAACCGACGTCAGGGACTGTCGGTTCTTCCACTCTAGGCTTTGTTGCTTTGTCCTTGCGCTTTTTGGCCGAAGCGGGCGTCGGAGTATCCGACGGCATTTTGTAATTACAATGCTTCCCAAAAACTAACCTGGCACAGTCCAACCTTCTCTTAATAGTGCGTTTGTTAAATCTAGCACAAGAGCGGCATCCAACAACGTCGTGCTCAGGCCCTAAACAAGGTATACACAAAGTATGGTAATCCCTATGAGGTATCTGTTTCCCACAAGAAATACAGTTATTCACTTTTTCTGACATCCGGTTAAATACTGAGGCAAGAAAAAAACAAAATATTCCCCAACAGGGTACTTAGCCAACTTTGATTCGGTCTGAAACTCTGACTTCAGAAATTTTCAGAACGCCAACCTGCACTCGCAAAATTGCTTCTGCATCGGACCATGCGGCAAAAAAGACTGAGGATATGACGTCGGTCATGCGCATTAGTACCCTGACGTACTGACGTCAGTCTAATGCACCCTGACCGACGTCAGCCATATACTTTGGTATTCGGGCCGACTGGACAGCGGACTACCCAATAGTTAGGACTGCAGCAATGTGGAATGAAGAACATCTACATCCAGAACCCACTTGTCTTGGGTTATGCAAGTCCAATTTCGGTGAAAAAGAGAAAGTTTTCCTCCCAGAGGAGCTTCCAGGAGAGAGGTTCCTGGAGCCATGCAGGGGGGGGGTCATTGAGCCCGTTTCCTGTAACGTTGAGACCTATCTTCTCCACCCCTGGGGGTGGAAGCACTCCACTGTCTAGGTCTATAAGAGGTCTGTGCTTGGGCCCTCCCTCTGGGATGCCTATATCGACCCCCTCTGAGGCCTGTCCGAGCTGGGAAAGGACCAATTTTTAGGTGGCTGAACTTGTAAGAAATCCTTAACCATTTGCATGGATTTTGCCTTATCCTTCATTTTCTTTATAACCTCTTCAGCCTTAGACCAAAACAAAACATTATGTTGAACAGGAGCATTCAGTAACTTTGCTTTCATTTGATCAGGCAAATTTTGTTCCTTTAACCAAGCATGCCTTCTAATGACCGTGCCAGTGGCAGCCGCCCTGCAAGAGGCCTCCAAAGCATCAAAAAACCACAATGTAAGGTATGTTTTCCCACCTGCTCAGTAGCATGCATCAAATCATGTAATTAATTATTGTCTGCACATGCAGAAGTGGTACCCAGTTTTTACAGACAAAAGGTATTGCTGATATTTCAACATATGAAATTGACAATTTAAAGCCCTAATAGATAAAGTAGCAGAAGTGTACACTTTTTTGCCCCATCTCTCCAAAGCTCTAGAATCCTTATCTGACGGAATAGGGTTCTTAGCAGTGGCGGCCTTAACACCCTTAGGACCCTGAGAAATGGTTTCTGGATCAGCAGTAGGATTTTTATAAAGAAACTGGTGGGAGTCAGGGACACTGTAATATCTATCAGGCTTAGCAGGGGCCGGTGGAAAGGAGTCAGGAGTTAAATTAGACTCAGAAAAGACATCATCCACAATATCCAAAACAGGAGGAATAGCCAAGGGTCTGTGTTGGGGAAGAAGGAAATCCCTAAGCCTTCTCTTAGATTCAGAGTACTCCTGTCCTTCCCAGTGAAAATGTTCCCTCATGTCATGTAAAGTTTCCCCAAAAGAATAATCCTCAGGAGGAGAAGCTGAAGGAATGGATTCCTCTTCATCAGAATCCTCATAAGGAGGGAAAGTATAATCCTGTTCAGAGGAAGACACTGAAGAGATAAGATGCCTGATCAGAGGATTCATAATCCAATTCTTGTCTTGGTGTTTTGTCAGGAGGGGGATGTGAATCCCTAATCATAGTTAGCAAGTCCACCGTCATTTTAAGCATTTGTTTTTGAGATTTAGGTCCCAGATCAGAGGAGGCCTGGGCTTGAGTCTTTGTTTTAGAAGGAGTCTTTGCCTTTGTCCTTGCCTTTGCCTTTACCTGAAGCTGCGTAGGCCTGAAAACCCCCTCGGAAGCCGGTACCTGCACAGCGGCTCCGGACCCATCTGTGGGAGCATTATCCGAAGGTCCTGCACCTGGAGTATTCAAAAGCCTAGTTGGCTCCTCGTGGGAGTCCGTTTCAGCAAGCGGTTCTGTAATGGCCAACGACAGGGGCTGCGAAAGCGCCTCACTGACGACGGCCGAACCAGCAGCTGGCTCTGATTGTAAACCGTTGTCTGATTTGGACCTCGGAGGCCTATCCTTATCCTTGCGCCTTTTATGAACTTCGGTAGTCCGACATGTTATAATTAAATCGCCTCCCAAAGTAATGAAAGGCAAAATCGTATCTCCATTTAATAGTACATTGATTAAATCTAGCACAAAACCGACAACTAGCTACGTCGTGGTCAGGGCCTAGACAAGGAATACAGTAGGAGTGAAAATCCTTATGTGGTATTTGCTTCCCACATGAAATACAATTATTAACTTTTTCTGACATCGGTCTGGAGCAAGAAAAAAGTTTCCCCGACGGGGTACTTAGCTTTGAAAAGAAGAAGGTCTTCGGTATGAAGCACCAAAAATAACAGGAGTCAGCTGACTGGCATTTGCGAACTGCTTCCACTGCGCGGCAAGAAAGACTGGAGAACATGGCGTCGGCCGGGAGCTTTGTACCCCTGGCGCTCTGACGTCAGGGAGGGCGAGTACACAGCTGACGCCGGACCCAGACTTTGGGATTCTGGCCGACCGAGGGCTGCCTGCCGGCAGGAAGAACCCTACAGTGATGACTGCAACAGTGAAACACGATGAACATCTGTTTTGATTCCACTCCACTATGATTGGCTTTGCTTCATTCCCCCCATTCCATCCCTGCCCATCTGACATCACTTTCTTTACACTGGCCATATCCCCCTCCAAATGTAAATTCTAACCTATGAGCAGTACCCCTCACTCCTCCCATGTGCATTCTAACACCCATCTCATTAATAATCACTCACATGATCTCACCCCTCAACTGTAGAAACTTTATGTTTCTGGTATTCATATTACACATCTCACTTTCATTATCACTGCTCTTATTTACATTCTGCTCCTTATAGCTCTGACTTCAAATATCATTGGTACACCTCCATTTCCTTTCACATTACTACACAATTAGAACTCCCTAATTACAAATACATCTTCACTACATAGTTCCCTTCATTACTTCACCTCTGCTTCCCTCCACTCCACTCCACACTATACGTTCATAAAGTTCATAAGTTAGTACTAAGCTGAACGTGAGGCATACCAAGCCCAGCTAATTATCCCATATGAGAATCAAACCCTGCACCTTGAGCCTATAAGGTGAATACCTAACCACTATACTAACCTTCCATCCAAATTCCCCTATATATCTTTCCTCTCCTATATAAAACAATGACATTTCCAACATGCTTCTCTTATCATGCTTCTGTCCACTGCTACTGACAACCTAACAAACTATCACTGTACAATTTCACCTCTATATATGAGCATGTTACTACAAAACATGATTCACTGACAACCTTGCAAATAAAACCCATCACTGTCCTGCCCTAAGGGAATTACAGTGGCTGAATTCCCACATTATCGAACCTACTCAAACTCCCACAGATTTATAACATTGTCTAAACCTAACAACTGTCCATTATTTTCTACCTTCATACAAATGCATAAACCTTCCAGGAAACTACATGTCGGACAAATACCTATTACATGAATCCAAACAATAATTCTGCTGGCAAATCTCTCCTCTCCCACCACCTCACTAAATCCTAGAACTCTATTCCTGACAAGAACACTCCCTAAAATCATTTAAAACTCGATTAAAGTACTATCTACTCAGTTACCAGCTGTGTACATGTGATGTCCCTGGATAATCTCCAAACATTTGTCACCACTCTTATGTAACTGGATATAACACAGTTAACTTCTTCACAATCTCTATCACCTACCCTCTCTTCTCCAATCTCCATCTCCCTTTTACCTAGATCTCTACACTCTTTTAAATGCTGTAACTATCTTCATCTTATAATTACTTCGCTGTCTCTGACCCACTATCTATTTTCAACTGACTCCATTTAACTAGACTCTTATAAGCTTGATATTGGCTAGTATTTTACTGTACTCTTCATTTTCTGGTCATGCTTTCATTAACTATCACTACAATTGTACGTGTTTTGTATATGTACATTTATTTTTTGATTAACTGCCGTATCATTATGAGTTTATGTATCAATGTATGTACATTTCCTATGTAAATTTGTACAACTACCTTCTAATCATGCTGTAAAATGGAGCATTTCTCCTTGGGCCTCTAATGAAAATGGGACTTGTGTCCAGTCAGACTTTCATGGTTAAAGGCAATCAATAAATAAATCACAGTATACCCCTAATATTCTTGACATCAAAGAAGCCTGGTATAAGCTTACCATTACAGATTCTGAACTACTGACTCCTAGATATATCATCATCAGAGATGATAGTCACCACAAGAAAGCAGGTGGTGTCGCCTTTATGCAAGTTTGTATAATCTGTCTACCTATTCGCACAATATTCCTACACTCCAAAATGCAGAAATACTTGTATCACAGCTAAAGTTTAACAGCAAAAGCCTAGTCACTGTCAGTCTATCACACCAGGAAATGTGACAGCGCTAAAAGACATCCTATCCTGGATATCTATTAATGTTTACATCTCTCGGTATGATATTTTCATGAACTACCAACTGGCAAAAGCTTACATCAGACATCCCCCAGCTAGTATAAACTTTATGGTTACACAAAGCACCAAGTAGAGTTAATTGTACCAATAGTAAAGGTGGAATTCTAGACTGGATATTAGTCTCAGACCCCATTAAATTTTAAACCTCCAGTACCTATCCAAACAGACATAATGGCCATTTCCCAGCCTTTACCCATAGAAATACAACCCACCAACCTAACACTTACCAGCTTCGACCATCACAAAACCTATCCAAATTCAACAGAAACTCCATTAATAAAAAACTCCCCATTGGCTCACTACCCAAACAAAAAGTACAATGCCTAACAGAGAAAGCTTAGAATGTATGGCTCAATCACAAAACTCCTTACAACCTGAAATCTACAGGTAATTACACAACCTGGGTAAAAAGCAAGAAAGAATCAATCAGAAATAATGGTCGTACTGTGTACTGATGAAGGGTGGTTAACCCGCTCACCTTCATATCAGTCAACCACCTTATACCTTCCTTTCTCCCTTCTGCCTACAATAGCATTCCACTCAACCATCCTATACCCTTCCTCTCTCCCTTCTGCCTGCCTGCTCCATTCAAACCCTATTCTTACTACCTCCCTTTTCTTTCTTTTTCAGCCTCCTTACCTAACCTTTCCCCTGCAATAACATCTCTATACTACCCCTACATAAATAATTCTGCCTCATAAGATATACTACCACTAACTACACTACCACACCCGTTACAGTGTTTTCTAAATAAAATAGAAGTTATGTTCTTACCATAACGTTCCATGTTAGTTGTCTTCTTCTCGCCTTCTTCTTGCTGGATGGGTTCGAGCCGACCTCGGCCCGACTCGCCACTCTAAAAGCTCGAGAGTTGGTTCCACCGGCTCGAGGCTCCCCTTATATCCCACAATGCTAGGCGTGAGTTACCTCAGATCTCATTTGTAAGCTAGGCCCAGCCTATAATAGTAATAGAATAACTAGTAACAAAGTCCACCTCTATAAACAAGGGAGAAGAGAAGGGTGACCTACATCCTGATCCAGGAAATATGCACAGCAGAGCATATACCTAAAGTATAGAGGTGGTAGAAAGAGAGGTCACAATCAAAAACTCCTCTAGGTCTGTCCAGGCTAGGGGGAAGGAGGGTGGGACGCAAGAAGAAGGCGAGAAGAAGACAACTAACATGGAACGTTATGGTAAGAACATAACTTCTATATGTTGTTGTCTATCTCGCCTTCATTCTTGCTGGATGGGACCGGCCCCTAGCACCTTGTCCCGGTGGCCTATCGGAACAGACTCTTGAGAACAGTGGAACCAAAGTTAGCTCTATGTCTAGAGGCTAAATCCAGCTTATAATGAGAAATGAAAGTGTGAGGAGTAGCCCAAGTAGCCGCTGCACAAATGGTGTCAATAGGCAGTCTATCTTGAAAGCTATAGAAGTAGCCAAGGCTCTGGTAGAATGGGCTTTAGGTTTGCTAGGCAGCCTTTGGTGTCTAATTTCATAAACAAGGGAGATCAGAGATGTTAGCCATCTGGATAATGATACCTTTGAAACTGAAAGTCCCTTTCTGCCTTCTGCATAAGAGACGAACAGCTGGTCAGATTTCCTGAATTGTTTTGTTCTATCCAAATAGTACCTTAACTGACGATGAACATCTAGCCAATGCAATCTTTGTTCAGATCTATTAGAATATTCTGGAAAAACACCGAGGTCAATGTTTTGATTTAGGTTAGAGGAGGCTATTTTTGGTAAGAAGGACGGATTGGTTCAGAAGATACTCTGTCCTTATGGAACAACAGATAAGGAGGTCGGCAGCTGAGTGCATGAAGTTCTGAAACTGTTCTAGCTGAAGTAATAGCTACTAGAAAGAGAGTCTTCCATGATAGTAATTTTAAAGAACAGGAGGCTGCAGGTTCGAAAGGGGAAAGAATCAAAGAACTAAGAACTAAATTTAGGTCCCAAGGAGAAGGAGGATTTCTTATAGGAGGTCTGAGTAGAAAAACTCCTTTCAAAAAGGCTTTGCAAAGTTTGTGGGACATTATGGCAGACTCTGAAATGCCCACATGAAAGTTAGAAATAGCTGCCAATTGAACTTTAAGAGTAGATGGAGATGAACCTGCATGGAAGAGTTCAGCTAGAAAATCAAGGACCATTTGGATGGAAGCAGTGAAAGGATCTATGTCCCTTCCTTGAGCCCAATAGGCAAAACGTTTCCACTTACTCAAATAAATCTTTCGAGTGGAAGATTTATGGGAAGCTATCAAAATATCTCGAACAGAGTGAGATATTTGAGGAAGCCTGGCTAAGGTTGGAACTGGAGGAACCAAGCAGTGAGGTTCAGAGAGGGGAGGGAGCGATGTAACTGACCCGACTGATGGATCAAAAGATCTGGAACTAGGTCCAGATGCCAAGGTCGCTCCAACAGAAACTGACATAGAAAAGGGAACCAAACCTGTCGAGGCCAGTATGGAGCAATGAGGATCAATGAAGCCTTCTGAGCGATAGCTTTCTGTATCACTTGAGAGATTAGTGGGAAGGGAGGAAATGCATACAGAAGTCCCCGGGCCAAACTTGGACTAGAGCGCCTCTGCTGGGTTGGCCTGGTAAAGGAATAGGGTGAAACAATCTCTGCACTTGCTGTTTTGGGAGTAGCAAAAAGGTCGCAGCAAGGCTGACCCCACTTGAGAAAAATTTCTCTCACAACAGAGTCTTTCAGAGACCACTCGTGAGGCATGAGGATAGCTCTGCTCAACTTGTCCGCGATTTGATTGGACTTCCGGGATGTGCTGCTATCAGAAAATGCTGAGAAGAAATCGCCCATTGCCACAGTCTGAGTGCTTCTCGACACAGGGGTAGGACCTGGTTCCGCTTTGTTTGTTGATATACCACACTACAGACATATTGTCCGCCTGGATTGCTATCGCTCCCAAGGGAAGAGAGTCTTGAAGGGCTTGCAACGCTAAAAGCACTGCTCTCATCTCTAGAACATTTATGTGCAAGTGGCATTCTTCTGGTTGCCATGTGCCCTGGACAGTTCTGCCCTGATAATGCCCCCCCACCCGATCAGGGAGGCGTCCGCTGTCAGAGTAGCAACCGGAGGGGAGGAACAAAGGGTCTTCCCAATAAGAGCTGAGAGGAAGACATCCACCACAGAAGATGATTCCTGCATGTTTGCGTGATCATAATGGTGTGGGACATCGGAAGTTGCTGGTATGACCATTGTGAGAAGAGCATCCATTGAAGGATTCTCATGTGGAATCTGGCTAATGGAAGCAAAGGTATGGCAGCCGCCATAATCCGCAATACTTTCAGAACTAACCTGGCTTTGACTCTGTTGCTGCTGAAGATGAGCGAGACCAGTTTTTGTATGTCTGTTATTCTCTGATCTGTTAGCCTGGCAGACATGTTGACTGTGTCTAGAATTGCGCCTATGAAGGTAATAACACGACAAGGCGACAAAACAGACTTTTCGCAATTTATTGAAATGCCTAAGTTTTGACAAGTGCGAAAGGTGTAGTCCCTGGCTGTTAGAAGAAGATGCTCGGTGGGAGCTGTAGGGAGCCAGTCGTCCAAATATGGAAACACCTGGAATCCTTGACGTCTCAGGTGAGAAGCTACCACTGCCATACATTTGGTAAACACCCGGGGGGGCAGTGGTGAGTCCAAAGGGCAGGGCTCTGAATTGAAAATGACTGGTTCCCAGCCTGAAGCGGAGAAATCTTCTGAGCGCCTGTTCATTTTTATATGATAGTACGCATCCTGAAGGTCTATAGAGCACATCCAGTTTTTTCTTCCCAATAGGGGAAGGATGGACTGTAGCGTGACCATCCGAAATCGTGTTTTCTTGACTGACTTGTTCAAGATACTGAGATCCAAAATTGGTCTCCAGTCCCCTGTTTTTTTTGGAACTAAAAAGAACCTGGAGTAGATTCCGGATCCTTGCTGGTCTGCTGGAACTGGCTGAATTGCTCTTTTTGCAAGCAGTTTTGAAACTTCCAAAGCTGCAAGATCCCTTTGAGCGGGTGGAACATCTGGAAGGGATTTTTTTGATCGGTTTGGAATGTAAAGAAAAGGAATGGAATAGCCTTCGGAAATGATGGACTGTACCCACTTGTCTCGAGTTAGGGAGAGCCAGGCTTCTGGGTACAGTGACATCTTCCCCCGACTGCCTCCGGGTGGACAGTCGGGCAACACCTCAGGGATGCTGAAAGGGCTTATCGGAGAAAGTTTCTCGATTGCCCTGGTTCTGCGGACCCCCCCTGCCTCTAGGGCAACGTCTACCATTGTTGTTCCCCCCTCTGCCTCTGGCGGGGAACCGACTCTGTGCCAGGCGAAGTCCCTTGAGATTGTTTATGAACCACATTTTTCCACTTTTCTGGCCCTTGGGGTAAGGCCTAGAAGGAGTAGAAAAACGGACTCCGATGGCAGAAAGAGTCTTGCCATCAGTCTCGCACCTAGTCAAGGTTTCTTTCACTTGAGGACCAAAAAGAGATGATCCATCAAACGGGAAATTAGTGAACGACGTTTTAAAGGGCTCCGCAAGGCTGCATAACCGCATCCAGGCATGCCTACATAACGCCACTCCTGTTCCTGCGGCCCTGCTCGCTCCATCAGCCGTGACACGAAAGGAGGCGCATGGAGGAGTTAGCTATGGAGTTCAGGGTAGCCAGCTGAGTGTTCATCTTGTCTTGAAAACCCGCAGCTGTAGGATCCTTTAACATATCACTCGCTTCTTTGATCAAGTTTCTTTGAAGACGAGTAAAATGGCATAGGTAGTTCAGCGAACGCATTGCAAAGGTCGCTGACGAGAACATCCGCTTCCCGTACCTGTCCATGGACCTAGATTCCTTGTTAGGTGGATGGACAGGCACTGAAGGATCAGCTAGTTCCTTCTTAGTGGCAGCAGCAACCACCATAGCATCCACAGAGACTCCTTTTGTCAGAAATTGTTTATCTGCTGGTGCTGTGATGAATTTTGAGGGTCTCCTGGGAGTGGGGTCCACTGAATCAGGAGCCGCCCATGCCTTTGCTACCACCTGCATGAGGGGGTCAAAGAGGGAGACACCCAGGAGGTGGAAGGGCGAGAGCCAAACGCCTCAAGGTACACAGATTCATCCTCCAAGGGTTGAGGGCTGGCCAATTTCCCTCTGCTTAAGGATTTCTAGAATGTCTGCAAATGAGACATCTTCAGAAGGGGAACGGGGAACCTCGAATCCTCTAAATCTGTGTCAGAGGTGACGGACTCAGGTGAGTCTATGTGTTTCCTCTTACACTTTCTCTTCCGAGGGGCTCTTCTGCCAAATCAGGAGAGGCCTCGAAGAGGATGAGATCCCACAGGGGATTCCTGAGGAGCTGGCTCTCTGCGGTCCGGGATGAGGGAGTGAGTCGACTTGACCTGAGGCACCGTAGAGGGAGGGGCGGACGGAGCCGACTGTGGAGTAGAACCAGGTTCTAACACACTCCGCATGACCTCGAACGCACTCCTGTCAGGCAGAGCCAGAGGTCCCCACTCCGAGAAGCTGAGAACCTCCCTCGGCACCGACAGTGATGGCTCCGAGGCCGATGTCGGAGCCGAACTCACCAGCCAAGCTCCGAGAGGAAGAGCGGGGTCGGGCAAGGGTCCGATGCCACTCACCCCCTCGGAGCCGACGAGGAAAGTCCGGCGCCGAGATTCTTCGAAGGAAGAAATCGGAGCCGACGACGGAGCCGAAGACACCTGTATCGGCTCCGACGCAACCACAGTCTCGGTTCCGAAACGCCCGCCCGGAAGCTCAACGGAGTCGGAGGAGGAACATATTGATGGACAGGGGCAGGCATCGACTGATGAGTCGGGCTCTGAAGCATTTGGGCCAGTGCCTCGGACTTAAGAAGTCGACTCACTACCCTCTGAAGGTCATGATCCTACAGCCTCGATGACCTAGAGGAGTGAGATTTATGGCTCCGTTCAGACAGCAGAGGAGATGCTGGAGCCGAATGAACGGAGCCAAGGGATGGTGACCTAGATCTCTTCCTAGATGTCGGCTCCGAAGGTCTGGTCAGAGCCGACAAGGGAATTTCTAATACCTCTGCTCCAGCTGGAGCCGAGGGAACCACAGAAGCTGTAGACTCATCGGCTCCAGCCGGAGCCGATGTAGACGGAGGTTTAGTAGCCTTAGGTCTCGGCTCAGTAGCTGGAGCCGAGGACCTAGAAGCCTTGGAGGGCTTCCCAGAGACAGAGAGGGAATCCTCAGGCTTGAGTAGACCCTTTAGGATCAATTTGTTCTTTCTTTCCTGCAGGGCCCTGGGACTGAAGCCGTGGCATACCGCACAGGAGTCCTGCAGGTGCAAAGGCCCCAGGCAGTAGACACAAGAAGTGTGACCGTCTGTCAGAGACATTTTCTGACAGCACGCATCACACTTCTTGAAGCCTGAGACCTTTGTGTCTTTAGACATCTTAGAACAAAAAAGTGTAATCACACACACACAGTCAAACACACTGATTACACCCTATCTTATATTAAAACTCAAAAATAAAACAACTATCAAAAGTTTTAATTAAGAGAAACAACACACACACACCACTAGGGAATGGAAGAAAAGGCCTGAAGGTCTGAGGGAAGAACTTATAAGTTCTTGTGGGAAGAAACGGATTTTGAGAAAAAAGGGGTAGAATTCCACTAAACTAAGGGAAACAAGAGTTAAAATTAAAAATAAAGGAGTTTAAGTATACTAACTTTACTGAAAATTTACTCACCAAGAAGCCGGTAGAAAACCAACACCTCGATCGCTGTAGCGGCAAACGAGATCTGAGGTAACTCACGCCTAGCATTGTGGGATATAAGGGGAGCCTCGAGCCGGTGGAACCAACTCTCAAGCTTTTAGAGTGGCCGAGTAGGAGCCGAGGTCGGCTCCGAACCCATCCAGCAAGAATGAAGGCGAGATAGACAACTTAACATCTAATATTTATGTTAATGAATTTGATAGCATTATAATGTTTTGAAATCTAGATCTATTGTAATGATTTATTTTTGTGAAAACCTTATTAAAACTTCTTTACTCTAAATTTTAACAATCTATGTATTACCTGCTTTTATTGGAGCTTTTCTCCTTGGGCCTCCTCTGAAAATGGGCATTTCTACCCAGTCAGACTGTCCCGGTAAACAAATGTCACAAATATATATATATATATATATATATTTATATATACACACACACACATATATATATATATATACACACATATATATATATATATATATATATATATATATACACATACACACATACATATACATGTATATAAAAATATAAATATGTGTGTGTATATAGATTATAGATAAATATTACATTCTGGACATAAACACAACCAGGCTCAAGTAAGGAACCTGGTCCTTCTCATCTCTCTACTAAAAATTGCTACTTTATTCAATGCCTACTTCATAGAAAGCATTGCTGCCCTAACTAAGAACTCTTAAGATTCATAGGTTAAGTACTAGCTTAGCTACTTTTGCAGGAAATTTTAATCCTAGCCATTTTCCCTTCCGGTGCTTGACTTAATCTACTCATTTGGTGTAGACTGACCTTACCCATCCCATGGTCAATAATTATAGCCCAAATTAGAATAACTGGGATTGTTCCATAAATAATTTGAGGGGTCCCATGCATGGGATAAAGTGTTTAAGAGCTGCCTTTGTCCATTAATAGTACAGGGGGTAGACCTGGGGTAAATATTTGATTTCCATCCATTGATCCAAGTTACGCTTGAATATAGCCAGGGATAAAGCTTTGTTTTATGTAGAGTCTATTGTGGAGCAGAGGTATCCTCTGTGAGATATACCTCTACCAACGAACCATTCTGTTGATGTTGCAGAAGTTTAGATCCCTAGGCTGAGTATTCTGATGCCATTTACTTGCTGAAGTGCAATAAATCCATTTCACCGCCATCCACTGCTTCAACCTCCAAAAATAACATCCAATCTCAGTATTCCAGTGTTCAACAGGTTAGACCTCAACCAATATTCTCTATAAATCATATATACCACCGCCCCCCCACCTTCCACACATGAATCTAATTCACCATCTATATCCATTGCTAGCAACTTCCACATTACTACCCATCTCTACATCATTGCTAAGAAACAAATTCTCCATTGACTCTGAACTCCTACCTGAACATCTAAAGATAGCTGCCAGTCCATCTTCATAAAGGTAGCATCACTGCAGAAATCTCCAACTTCTGATCTTTTGCAATATCACCTCTCTCAAAAATTCTTGAAAATTGTATTCATGAACTCCTCCTCCTCCTCCACTATTTCCTGCAAAAACAGCTCTTAAAATTCACTCAATGCGACTTCTGCTCAGCACACAGTACAACTATTGCTTTATCATTCAAAGACACTATAAACAAATATACGGACTCCAGCAAACTCATTTCCTCCCTATTTTCTGACCTGCCTAAAGCCTTCGATATGTTTCTCACCCTAAACTAATGCACAAAATGCCTCAACTAGGCCATATTCCCTTCTTCACTACAGTAGTTAACCGACAGGCTATCTGTAAAATGGCAAAATACCCTCTCTCTGCACCTGCATGTCTCCATGGTGTACCACGAGACTGTATTCTTGGTCCCCCTTCTCTTTAATATCTATCAATGATCTTTATACCTCCACAGGTCCAGCCTCTCACAAATACACTGATGATTCCACACTGTTATGTGCATCTAATCACCTGCCTCATCGGTTTCATATTCCAAAATAAGCTTTTTCCTCAGTTGAGAAACAGCTCCATAATGACAAACTACCACCCAACCCTAAAAAAAAATAAAATAAAAAGTTAATATTTTCCCCAAATCTCTGACAAAGCAAATTTCACAGTCTCTTCACTAAACAAAACTGAAATTTATTTTATTTACAGTTTAACTGGGAAAGTCCACTGGGCTGAAAATGAGCCCGTTTTCAATTGAGGCCCAGGGAGAAAAGCTCCATATACAAATTGAACATAACACTGAATTCAACCTGCATGTTCAAAATAACAGACTCGCAAAAATTAGGAATGCTCTACAGTAATAACAGCTTCCTTAGCAACACCACCAAAACCACTCTTACCACTACCTAACTTTTCCCATCTCTCTTATACAGTGCACCCATCTTAACCAATCTTCATGCTACGGCTATAAATAAACTGGCATGCTATAATAAGGTTGTAAAATTTGCCACCAACAAAAAATACCACATCCACCACCGTACTGACCTTAAGGCAATGAATTGGTTCAAACAGCCCCCCGTTTAGATTACAGAACTGATGACTGCACTGCTTTTGTGCCTATTCTCCTTTCCTAACCACCCCAGAGCACTTTGATCTAATGAGCATCTTCTCATCATATATAAACACCACAAATCCCATGACCAAAACCTCTACTCATACTCTATCACTAAAACTGGAATTATATCCTTCTGCAATGAGATCCAACTTCAAAACACCTACTAAAAGACCACTAAGACAGACTATGCTCCAGTCCTGCACTTCTTTAGCTGAAGTAGTCTCTCTCTCCTTCCAATCCCAGCATATTTTTTACTAATTCCTTCTCTATGAACATAGTCACTCCGTTTCTTAAAGGACAGACACAATTTTGCCTAGGTTATGTTATCTGCTTATCTCGGTTTCAGAGGTCTACTCTGTATACAACAATCTCTATGAGCTGTAACTGTAAATTCTTTTAACTATGGACAATTTTTTGTCAGTTTATCTATGTTCACATTTTGTACTGTGTACGTACATCATCAGACTTTAAATGAAAATTGTTCACTTACATAATATGTTCTTCTGCACTAGCTTTTGTAATAGCTTTATTTAACTGTAACCATTAGGTCAATGTGGAGCTTTTCTCTTCCGGTCTCTACTGAAAATGGGATATTATCCCATTCAGACTTTTCTGGTTAAAATGTCAAATAAAATAAATAATGGTTGCAAACAGCAGAGAAAATGCAAAATTAAACAAGTGTTTGTTTACGTGCCAGTATCGACTCCTTTTCTCTCTGTGATTTCCTAAGGAGGGCAGTGACTAGGTCAAAGACAAGTCCCAGGAAGTCAGGATTTGTGAGATCACCTCCACTAAGACACCGGTGACTAGTGGGGTACCTCGGGGCTCCATGCTAGGACCACTCCTATTTGGTATCGACTTCTTGGAGGCAAAGGCCAGTGTTCAAGGGCCTTTGGTTGACAAAGTTTGCAGATGACTTTAAACTGGGAGTTATCACAGACTTCCCCCATGACACAAACATCTTATAAGAGGGTCTAACACAGACAAATCACTAGTCCCAAAGTCACACATTAAAACTCAATGCCAAGAAATTCATTAGTGCCTTTTGGAAATATGCCCACCCAGGCAAATCACTCCATTGATAGAGTTCACCCGGTAGTCAGGGATCTAGGAACATATGTGGATAGTAATCTGGCTTTTGACTTAGATACCATGCTCTTACTTATAAGCTGGGTGACGTAGAATGACTTTCTTACTACAGTGGCCACATGTTGGTCAGAGTATTATTTGGCCCATATCAGAGCCACCATGGAGTATAATGCTCTACTGGCATGCATCTGACCAGACATATGATACATGTGGATGACCCAAAAACTTTCTTACCAGGAGTATCCAGGTTGCCATATATGGATTGGCTTAAACTTGGTACCCTACTTGTTACTGACAAGCAATCAATGCCTGGCATAAAAGACATCCTCGGATTCAGCTCTGATGGACCTTTTGCACATCAACAAAATAAACATCAGAACCACTATATCCAAGGATTTAAATTTTGCTTGCAACATAAATAGGACAAACTGTCTCGACAGATGCATCTCCGAGGGTCCCCATGCTCTGGAGCAGACTTCCCAGCCATGCGAAGCAGAGTCAATACCTAACACTATTTAAGCATAACCATGACCAATGGATGGGAAATCCGAAATTCAGCCCAGGTCTCACCCCCATAAATCTGATAAACAGAAGCAGACATTAACTATACCCAAACTAACATACACCCTTCACACAACCTTTAGAAAAACTTACTAACATACCCCCTTCCTAATTAAGAGCCATGATACACAGGGACACAACTGAGTTGCGTTGCGGGGCTAGGCTTACAAAGGACCTGGTGGTCATTAGCCTAGTATATTACCTGTGGACAAATATGTAGGCTAGCTATTGTGGAGAAGGTCCTCTTATCGGCTCTCCAAACCCAGTGGAGTGGCTGGTTCTACTTAGGACCAGTAAGTAAAAGCAAAACTAAAAGCCTCTGACCAAAGTAATCCTCTGTTGTATTCCTGTGGGTATTTTCCAAGCAAACAGCTAACTACAGCAGAATGCACATGTTCTCAAAAATCAAGCAATAAAATTTGAAGAAATCCTTCTTTGAGCCGTAAGTTGTCTGGTTTATTCAAAGTAATGAGCACTTTTGTCTATCAGACTTCATCAGATACAATGTTTCTTATATCTGATGAAGTCTGAGAGGCGAACACACTCATTACTTTAAATAAACCTGACAACTTAAGGCTCAAAGGAGGACTGCTTCAGGTTTTCATTGCTTGGTTTTCCCCTAGCTAAAACCATGGAGAAATGTATCCATAAACAACTTCTTCACCATTTAATCGAAAATAATTTACTTTCCAACTGTCAACATGGTTTCAGATCCTCACACAGCACTACCACTGCGCTCCTGTCCTTTACTGACTACATTAACAAACAACGAAACCTGAATAATCTTTCTTCTGCTCTATTTATTGACCTGTCTAAAGCATTTGACATGGTAAACCACCAGATTCTCAAACATCCTAAAATCTCTGTCATTAGACCCACTTTCCATAAAATGGTTCCAATCCTACCTTCACAAACGTCAACAAGCAGTACTTTGGCATAATACTTTATCCTCCCATTTACCCATTACCTTAGGTGTCCCTCAGGGTTCCATACTTGGACCCTTTTTTTACATATTTATTAAATGACCTTCATCTAGCTATCCCACAAGCCACATGTATACAATATGCTGATGACTCCACACTATTATGTTCAGCTATATCCTCCCATGACCTTCATGCTCTCAGAAAAAAAGATAAAGCCAGCAATTGGATGGCTGTGAAAAAATAAGTTGGGTGCTCTTTTTTATCCAGGTCTTAATGAACATCTTTGAATGTTTTATTTATTCATGAGTTCACCAATCATGTCTAATGGTTTTTGTATCTAATTAACATTTTTGTATTAAAGGACTTATTTTTTCTTTCTGTTTTGTCACACTGAAGAAGGCTAAGCTAACTCTATGCCGAAACCGGTCTGAGATTGAAGTCTGAATAATGTTTTGACCAATAAATAATTTTTTCACAGCCATCCAATTGCTGGCTTTATCTTTTTTTCTGGGAATCTCTTTTGGCCGTGCAATTTTCTCTGTGCAGGGGACTGTTTTTTGCTTCATGCTCTCACCCAAAAAGTATTTAATATAGTTGAACAATGGCTCACTCAGCATTGCCTTCTTTTGAACCCAAAGAAACCAAACTCCTCCTCTTCACTCCCACTCTGAAGTCCTCTCCTCTACAATTCTCAGTGACATCTATCAATGGTACTATAATATCTTCTGACTATATCATCAAACTACTAGGTGTCACCATCGACAATAATCTGAACTTCGACATCCACATCAATAATACCATAAAGACGGTCAAAAAATTGGCAGTCTCTATAGGGTTAAACCATTCATTTCCCCTACTGCTAAAACTACTATTGCCCACACACATTTGATCTCTACACTCGTTTATGCCTCTCCCATCTTTACTAATCTCTCCAAGGATAACCTCAGCAAATTGGAAATGACCTATAATAACAGTGCACGATTTGCTACAGGCAACCCATTCCGAACCCATCATTGTATAAACTTAAAACAGCTAGGATGGTTAGAACTGCAACAACAGATTAAATTTCACCAACTAACCATTGGCCACAACATCCTATACAAACCTTCTAATACTCCAAGTTTATCTACCCTCATCACCCCCTATAAAAACCTAAAGTCCTTACAATCATCTCACAAACTTCTTATCCACACCTCAAAACCTAATAACAGAGCTGGGGACTCTCTCTTCTCTAAAACAGTAGGTAAATCCTGGAATCTTCTCCCTAATGACATCACCTCACTCACCTCTCTATCTCTATTTAAAAACATAATTAAACTTCTCCTCAAAACATAATGGCTATGCCCCTGCTCCAGACCAGACTAGTCATCAATCTCTACTAACTTGACTTACCTATCCACTCCCACATTTTCCCACCTTACTATATTTTTCTGTTCTACCTTTTTTCACTATGTCCATCCTCTTTATATATCTTTTCTTAAGCTAATCCTTTGCTACAATACTACACATCAAACTCCCTTTTTTTTCCACTTCTGACTTAACCTATACTACGTCACCATACTTAAAAATAGCACTATATTATACTGCAGGTCCTCAGTGTTAGAGCCTGCTTAACCTTTCTGCTGTAATTCACGTTGCAAGTACTGATGATTTTCTTTCTTTTTTTTCTCTCCTTTTTTTACTATGATTATTTCCTTTTATCTACCTCTGACCTAATCTGCATTGTTGTCCAAGTTCTTTCAATTTGCACTGTTTGTGACTTTTTACCTCAGTGTTACATCCTGTTACAACCTCTATGCTGAAATACACGTTACCATTGTTGATGCATTTTTTTCCATACCAGGAAAATTGCTATTTTTACTAGAATATTAGATTTTATTTCTTATTTTTTTTATTTGTCTGTACTTGTATTATCCTATTTGTACCATGTCTTGGCGCTTATCTCCCCGGGCCTCTACTGAAAATGGACATATATCCAGTTAGACTAGCACGGTCAACAAATGTAAATAATAAAACTAAATAAATGGTTTTCAGAATATGTACATTCTGGTTAGTGGTCTGCCTTTTCCTTGTGTATGAACCTATGAGTGCAGATTTCAACACCGGGAGGCTAAACTTGACACGTTTGAACTTTACACCCAGGGGAATGTGGGGAAAAGACATCAGGATGGTTAAGAGGTTCAAAACAGAGTATCTAGGCAGCAAATGGCTAGAAGACAGTGTAGCCTAGATGATACGAGATAAAAGGACAGATCTAGTGATGTTAAACCTGCATAGTCTGAGAAGACAATGAACATGATCTATAGCCACACAACTCTGAGAAGGAATGCTGGAAATTTAGAATTTAAAACAAAGGATGATACAAGGACAAACAAACGGCACACTGACAGGCTACTTGAAGTCTGATTTTTGAGGAGCTGTTGCCACAAAAAGAGAGGGGCACAGTCGCATGATGAAGTATCATGGAATATAATTCTGGGTAAGCGGAGAAGAATGTGTGGAAAAGGAGACAACTGGAGGCTGGAAAGAGATGCAGTTGCTGCAGGATGGCCCAGTTTAATAAGTGAATGAAGTTAAAAGACAGGACAGTCTTCTTCCTTCACCTATGTGCAGGTCCGAGTCTTCTGTTTCTGAGATGTAGATAACTTCTGCATTCTATGTGGCTTTCGATGTATTTAATTGAAAATTTATTTTGCCCCTCACCAATCTCACATACAATGCCTCTGCTACTGCATTTAGATAAAATTGGCTCTGAAAAGGCTATTGTGTCAGGGTCAGCTTCTAGGAACATTAGAATAAAACAGCTGGGTAAGAAAGGAGGAGAAGAGTACATAAGATGTAATGATCCATTTACATACTGTATTAGTGGTCTCCCAGTAGGCAAACAGTCTCTCCAGACTTCTTCTCCAAATCATGAAGTAATGAGAGGTCCTCTACTTAAGAGCAACTGTTTGTAATGTCCTCTGGTTGGATGTTCATTCTTAAGGCTCTACGATGCACTCTTGGGATGCAAACAGCAGCATGCTGTGAGTATTATTTTCCCTCATCCTGCCCTGTTCAGTCCACTCCTCCTTACTGTTAAGCATTTTATGAATAAGCTCTGGTAGTAGTGTAGAAGAGCATATACCTACCATATACTGATACTGTGGTCACTTAGCACTCAAATGATGACAATAAAATGGCTAATTGTAGACTACAGACAGACTTACTAGTATAAGAGGAGAGGTTCTGTAGCAGGGATTTGTGCTTAAAACAGGAGCAGGACTAATGTTCTCCTTTCATCCCCTGATTTTTGGGCTGACTGCATTTCTAGAAGCATCTTAAACACAACTGCTATGCAAGGCAGGTGATAAGATATCTATATAAAAGCAACTTATGCTGTTCAGGGATATTGACAACTGCAAAACTTCAGCTAGTTTTCTGCAAATACTGTCATTCATGATTTTCAATGACAAGTAAACAACTTTAACACTTTCTTCAGAGTTGTGCACACTGCCTGCATGCTTTCCAGAGTTGTCATGTTTGGTAAAGTTAACTCTTGCAATAATTATAAGATGTGTTAACAGAGAAACTACCTCACATTTGTTTAAGCCAGCGGTCCCCAACCACTGGGCCGCAGACAGATACTGGGCCGTGGAGCACTTGGTACCAAGCTGTCAGGTACGTGAATGCCTGTATGAGTGTGTTTGTGTCTGTCTGCATGTGTGAGTGAATACGTGCATGTGTGTGTGTGTGTGTGTGTGTGAGATTGTAAGAGTGAGAGCGATGTGTGAATGAATGGAGGTATGAATGAGGAAGTGACTGTGTGCGTGGATGAGATCAGGAGAGAGAGCGATGTGTGAATGAATGGAGGTATGAACGAGGATGTGACAGTTTGTGTTTGATCGGGAGAGAGTAAGAGTGATGTGCGAGTGAATGCAGGTATAGGAAGTGACTGTGTGAGATATTGTAAAAAGAGTGACAGCAATGTATATGAGTGAATGCGTGCATGAATGCAAGAGACTGTGCGTGTGGTATGGACGAAAGGTACACAAACCTCACTGCTGCTGCCTCCAGTGATCACTCTCACTCTTTACTCTCTCTTTCTACCCCACACACACACAGACACACTACATCTCAACCTCTTAGTGCAAAAAACCTGGAGAAAGCCTAACAGAATGCAGGGACAGATTTTAAATATTGCTCTTATAACCATAGAAAGTTGCTAGAACAACAGGATTTTTCGTCTTATGCATTTTTCTGAAGGATATGAAGTCTGAAATACAAATGTATATCATTATTTAATGACTTCAGTCCTCAGATCATAACAGTGATTTGCCAAAAAATCACAAAAGTTATGAGGATCAGACCAAAACTCAGAGGGGAAAAATCTGGACATTCTGGGAAAATCTGTACAGTTGAGAGGTATGAATACCTCCCAGCCTCTTACTTAGATCAAGAAATATGGACAAAGCCAAAAATAATGGGGGGGACAAAGGTCCAAAATCTGGACCCTTTTAAGTACTGCTCTTATAAACTTCGAAAGTTGATAGAAATACAGGTTTTTGAAAGGTATGAAGTATGAAACTCAACTGTCAATTTCTGACTTCAGCCTCAATGATCTGCCAGTAATTTGCCAGAAAACAATTTTATAAGAAAAAGTACAAAATATGAGGCAAAAATCTGGACATTCTGTGAAAATCTGTACAGTTGAGAGGTATGCTGGACAGAGCCAAATAATAGGGACAGATTTTAAATATTGCTGTTATAAACATAAAATCAGTAAGTTTGCCATTAGGTTTCTTTACCTCTCAACCACAGTAAATCAATGTTAAGCAGAATACACTTTTTTTGGTAATTATTGCCAAATGTCTTTTTATTGTACTTTGAAGCTTTTCTCCTCGGGTCTGGCCTCCTCGTTAAACAAATGTCAAATAAATAAATATCTACTTTATTATGCGCACCACGAGATGACTGGTCCATGGAAAAATGGTCTTACATTGATACTGGTCCTTGGTGCAAAAAAGGTTGGAGACCACTGGTTTAAGCTATGCTTTGCCCATCATATCATTAAGAAGTTCCAGGATAGCTTATCTATCTAATCTGTTAATCAAAGAACCACCTGTCATGTTCTCAAATTTGCCTGAAGTGCACTGCTTGGGATCCTAAGCATAAGAAAGGAAGTGGGGCTAAAGTCAATAGCTACTACATCTCTAAACATCAGAAATGAACATCAAATATCTGTAATATCAGCCCTGTCAAGTCAAAGGTCGTTAATAAGATGCTTGTTAACGTCCTTGAAAATGCTCATCAACTAGTCATAATTCAACCAGGAATACCAACTAATATAAAGACCACTGTTTTAAGTTTATGCACAAGGGTAATTTTTGGTGAGGTATTGCCAAACATTAAAATAACACTTGTTCACCAATAGCAGCTTTCTCCTATACAGAATTACAAAGGATCTGGGTATAGCCTGGCAAACATGGTTATAATGCAGTGAACTACTCCTGGATAGGTTGCCAAATCTTCACAGAGCAGAGTTTCTCCAGTTCACCTGATGGCATGAACACAGGAAGGACAGGCAGGCTCTGCTCAGAAGATACCCAGTAAGGAACCAAACTAAACAACTATGAGCTATCAGGCAGGAGTGCTAACTACTGCGTCATAACATAATCAGCAGTATTCATTACTGCTGATTCTGTCTGTCTAGAGAGAGGCTGGCATAATGGTTAAGGTGTTCAACCTTTCAAACACAAGGTGCAGGGTTTGATTCTCACATGGGGCAACTGGAAAAACTTAAAAGGACCCACAAGGGCAGTTAGCCTAGTACTAATCTATGAAACAAATCCCCTAAGAACCAATCTCTTTCTTTCCTTCACATACACATGTACAGTAATTAGACCAAGATGTGCTACATATACACACTTCAAAAAGGTTCTAGACTTCAGTATACCCTTATACAAGTATCAGAATGTCTTGCTGCATTCGACTGACATTTAATTAAGATGAGAAACTACAGCTGTGTAGATAAACTTACATAACAGATGTTTGATCACTGCTGCAGCGGCCTTAGCTATACAGGTTATACCCTGCATAGGATATCACAGCTAGGCAGCTTCCAAATCATCAGGGTACCTTTCATGCATCCTAATACATTAATCAGCTCAATCTGAACTAACTAGAAGGATAGGTTTAAGTGCAAAGCCCTTTACAGCTTTCTTACCAATAGAGACAGAGGCTGAGCCCTGAATGGGCAATACTAGGAACAAGAAATGTGTCCACACCCTGGCATAAACACACCAAACCAAGGGATATGGAAGGAGGGAGCAACTTACTAAAGCAGTGATCACGCAAACTTCTACTGTTATGTTAAATTTATTTACACAACTGTACTATGCTCATCATATCTGATCACTGCTGCAGTAGCCTTAGCTACATGGGTATATTACCACATTTGGAGGAGGAAGGGGAAGAGTTCAGGAACCCCCGGAAAATGCTCCTAGCAAACCGTGATGAAGACTGACAGAAGTAAACAAGCTTATAATGCTTTGTCAAAGTACGTAAGAGGACCAAGCTGTAGTTTCCAGACTCCTCCTAGAATCAAATTCCTTCCAAAATGCCACAGATGAAATCTAGGCCATGGTAGAGAGGGCTCTTGTCCTTCTCAGCTTGTCTGCCATACAATTTACTCTGAAGGAATGTAGAATGCCTGTAGAGTGAGGTTGTGCTGTAAAGCTATATCTGAAGCTAAAAACAGCTAGTCTGCAAAGGGGGCATGATCTGGTTCCCGCTTGTTTACTGATGTACCACATGACTGTAGTACTGTCTTGTAACAACTTGAAGAGGTCTACAAAACCAAAGATGATTCAGAGAATTCACTGCCTTGATCAGAGCAAACATCTCGGTTATATTTATGTGCTTGCATCTGTCCTCAGTGTCCCACACCCCCTGCACTTTTATCCCTCCTGAAGCTGCTCCCCAAGCAAAGTCTGAGGCATCTGTGGTGCCTGACTGCTTTGGAGCAGGGAGGGAGAGAGAAGGGGACACCTAGATTTAGGGAAACTTGCCTTCTCCACCAAGTGGTTTCAGCACTGGGATTTGAAAAGGGAAAGGATGTTGGCAAAGAACTGATATTGAGATTCAGACATACAAACCTTAAACACACCTGCAGTTTGGATGGATAATGATCTGATAAGCATCTTTTAAATCTACTGTTACCAGGAAACTTAAATGAGGAAGAAGATGCAACAGGATGCAAGGAGAGAGCATTTTGAACTAGGGCACTATCACAGACAGTTTTAGAAAAAAAAAGATCCAGGACTGGTCCAAGCATTTTGTTTCTTGGACTGAAAATGTCCTTGAATTAAAACTTTTTCAACCTGGGAGGGAGGAACACATTCTTATCACTCTGAGACAGGGGGAAATAGAGTTTGGTCTAGTGGGTGAAGAATTACCGCAAGTAAATATGGGATTTCTTCCCACTGCCATCTGTAACCTTGAATGACTGATCTTTTCAGGACAAATTGGTCTAAAACTATCTGTTGCAAGAGAAAAAAGTCGACATTTAGATTCTGGAAGGGAAAAAGGATTGCCATATTGGGAGTAAGAGACAAGGTCTCAAACAGTCAGACTTATTGGATTGTCCTTGTGGGGGGGGGGTGAATTCTCTTTAACCCCCCCCCCCCATTTCTTCTTAAACATTTGTTTACCTGCATTTAGGTGACATTAGTTTATTTTGCTTTTGTTAAAACTGGATGACGGGTCACAGAATCCAGTATAAATTTGGACAAGGAAGGCAGAGAGATTCCCTGTCTCATCTTACTCCATCATAAGTTTTGATAATCTCTGTAGCAGAGGAACGAAAAACAAAATCTTTGTCCAAAGGAGAATATGAAATCTCGTTTTCCACATCACCTGGGGGTTTTGAGAATGCATCTAACTTCCTCAGAGCAGTACCAGCAGCCATTGCCCTGGAAGGAATATCAACCGCACCATATACACTCCATTTTTAATTTCTCTTAAGTCTTTTGGGTTTCTAATACCATGACAGGAATGAACCTCATTCCTAAGTCAAAGTATGATTAAAGTTCATGAAATTAGTATTGTTTCACTCTGATATCAGCCAGTAGTGCTCTTCACAGCACCTGCAATGTGCCCAGTAATGACTCGTCCTGCAATTCATACAGATTACATGTATTGGTTTTGTTTGTTTGTGTCTTTCGGCTTTTCCCGGTTAGGGGTCGCCACAGCAGAACTCCAGTCCGCTAATGATTGGTAGTTGATTTTTACGTGCCGAGTTACCAGCCCTGACACACAACCTTCAACGAAGGTACACCCATTCACGCACGTCTCCACGTAGAAGATGCTCTAGCTGAGAATCGAACTGGACAGCGTCTTACTGTGAGGCGACAACGCTACCGCAGCACCACCACCGTGGATTGATAACATATCTAAATTTAACTGTAGACTTCTTTATATGACCTGTTGCTCCTACTAATGGAACTGTCTGGGTATCTTTCTTCCATATTACTCTCGTTCCTGTCTGCAAATCCTGAATTTATGACTTTGTCTCTCACTGCACTCTAGTCACTGGATGTGACGATTTTAATGATCAATGCTACTTTTGTCTTTTTTTCCTGGACCACTACATCTGGTTTTCTAGCATCTATCTTTTGAACCGTTGGTAATGGATGATCCCATGTGAAGTAGACCATGTTTTGTGGCTCATATTTCCAGTGTTTTTCAGCCACTTCAATACCATTATGTTTGCACAACCCCCACTGCAACATTCTTGCCACATTATTATGCCTTTCAGTATACAGTCCTTCTGCCATTAGTATGTCGCAACCAGCAATGAGGTGACCGACTGTTTCCAGTTCGGATTTACAAAACCTACATTTGTCTGTTTCTCCCACATATTCAACGGGCTTTGTAAACCAATGTGTACGCAAGCCCACTATCTTGGGCCGCCAATATTAACCTTTCATCTCTTGGTTTGAATTTGCCTCTCCTTAACCATTCCTGCATTCATTCCTGATCAATGAGGTTCTTCCAAAAGTTTTCTATACTTGCAACTATATCCAAAGTCAAGTAGATCTGTAAATCACAAACAATTGTCCACACAGTACAGAGTTGCTATTCCATGCAAGAACCAGACACCAGGAAGAGTAAGGTAATTAGCGCTTTCGTTCCCTTTATTCACAATCAAGAAGTTCCATTTTTCTTGATTGTGAATAAAGGGAACAAAAGCACTAATTACCTTACTCTGCCTGGTGTCTGGTTCTTGCATGGAATAGCAACTCTGTACTGTGTGGACAATACTTGCAACTATATTTATGCATTTTCCACATTTCTTGCCTTCTCATCTGATCCTTCACCTTATATTCTCTTTTGTTTTTTTGGTGCATTCAGTTGCTGCCTGATTTTTATCTACTTCTGGTTTGATTTCCATTCCTGCTTAACGCCAATATGCTTCTGCTAGATTAAGCACATAAGTCACCTTAGATTTATTCTCCTCATGTTTCAAAACTTTCACTACATTTGGGACTTGTTAGGTCAGTAGATGTGTGGAGTCCCATGATTGCAGATCTATACAGATAATCAATTTTAAGGAGGCACATCCCTCCTTCGGAACTGGGAGTATATAATCTTGGTATGCACTGATTTTTATAAATCATTTGGTGAGCATGAAGCATCCTTCTTGTTTTCCTATCTGATCTATCCAACATGTTTTGGGGCCAGTCAATCACTCCAAAACTGTCAGTTAGGACAGGAAGAGCAAATTGGTTTACAGCTTGGATTTTGTTCCTAGATGTCAGTGCTGTTTTCGGGATTAATTTAAGTCTTCTGAAGTATTACTTCCTAAGTTTTGTTGATCCTTCATCAATTCCCAAATATTTATACATTCCCTCTTGCTCAAGTTTTTTTTATATTGCATTGTTGTCCCAAACTGATGTTTTCCTGGTCTTGCAATTTTCCTGCTTTAAAGGTTGCTTTTACACATTTATCAAGACCAAAGGACATTCTTATATTATCTGAAAAAGTTTTGACAACCTGCAGTTGTGCTTTCAGTTCCTCATCTGATGAGCTATACAGTTTTAAATAATCGACAAAGAGAAGATGAGAAGTCTTTACACTGTTTTCTAGTAGCCAGATTATAGCCATGGCATAAGCTGTTAAGTACACAGCTTAATGGGTTAAGGGAAAGGCAAAACAGCAGCAGTAACACTCACCCTGGAATATCCCTCTTTGAATTTTTATCTACGGGATAATGAGTTGTCCTTTATCATGGCTTAATTGCAAAGTGGTCTGCCACTGTTTCGTGGTCACTGTAATGTAGTCTATCAGTGTAGGGTGCATCTTATACATTTTTAAGCACTTATTTATGGGTTTCTATGAGATCGAAGATGCATAATTTCGAATGCGTCTTTGCTGAACTTAAAATAAAGAAAACTGAAAACAGCGAAGAGGCATATAAGTGATTTCTTTCCCTGGGAAAGAAATCTCTTGCCTGCCTTAGGTAGTTTGCTGTTTTGTAAACTGTAGTACAATCTCAAAGTTGGTATATTTATTTAGTTAGGAGGCGTGTGGGGGGCACAGCCCCCCACATTGGGGGATGTGGGGGGTAAAGGCCCCCACATTTTGTGTCTAGTGATTATTTTTTTTTTTGGATAAGCGATTTCTCTCCCAGGGAAAGAAATCGCTCATATGTAGTTTTGCCGTTTTCAGTTTTCATTTTTATGGGTTCGATGAAGACTCATTTGAAGTAATGCGTTTTTGACATTGTGATATAGACCCCTTTTTTATCCATGAATGTGGGATACTATCAAATGCTTTCTTATAGTCAATCCATGCCATGCTTAGAATATTGCCCCTTTTGCAGTTCTCCACTATGACTAACAAATTATCCTTTGTTCCATAGGACTTCCTTTTATTGCACTTCTGTTCTACTGCCATAATTAAATTTTTTTCTAAATGACTATAAACTCTGTCGGCATCAATTCTGGTGTATAGTTTAGACGTCAGAAGGCAAGTTATTGGTCTATAATTTTTAGGGTAGCTTGCAGGTTCACTCTTAAGTAGGAACATTGTTTTTCCTGTTGTTAACCAGGTTGATACCTGTTTGTGGTACACATATAAATAGTTCTTACTCATGGCTAAATCTTCATGCAAAGATGTTAATACTTTCAGCCAAAAGTTAGGTACTGCATATGGGCCTGGGGTTTTCCAATTAGAGGCTTTTCTTAACTTTGTTTCAATCTCTCTGGTTGTTACTTCATCCAGTTTCACAGTTTCATATCATGTACCGTTAAACCTCTTATTCTTTCTTTAACTTCCTCTATCCATTTAGCATCTTTGTTATGTTCCACAGGATCTTCACAGATACTTGTCTAAAATCTATCAATTTCTTCTTTTTTTGGCTGTCGTTCAATTCCTTTTACCTTATTTCCCAATTCTCTATAAAACATTTTGGGCCATCAATAAATTGTTTATTTTGTACTTTTCATTTATTTTTGTATCCAAGTTTTTCCGCCTGCGCTGAAATTTTTAGTTTATTTGCAATAGTATATGATAGATCCCAGTCTGTTCTAATACTGTGCATTGCTTATATCACATCTGTCTTTCTTAGTATTTTTGTTGATCTGTTCCCTCTTCTATAGTCTAACAGTGACACTTGTCTTATCAAATAGAGAAAACTATAAAGCAGCTATTTCCATGATAGTATTCGATTTCTCCCCTTCCTTTCCCTCACTACCCTGTGTTCTTGTGGTAAAACCTTACCAGTTATTAATTTAGCGGCATAGTAATATAATCCTGTTTACTTCTGTTATATCGCATGGATCTCTACAAACACTCAATTACTGTGTTCATTTGTTTTATCAGACTTCTGACATTTTGGGTTTTATTAACCTTCTGAAGTCTACTTCTTTCATTGATCTTGATATATCTATGTCTATTAAATCAAGCATTTTCTTCCAAACTGAGGGCACATCCCTTGCTTTCCAATTCCTGTGGGCATTCTATAGAAGGTTCTATAGCATTTTCCTTTGGCACATTCTGCTCAGTTTCATGCTGTCTCATCTGTTGCTGTGTCATATGGGAAGTCATTGGCCTATCGCTCCTCAACATTGACTGCATCAGAGTTTAGTTTCCTGTTCCTTCCCCTGCTGTCTAGCTTCAAGTGAATGTTTATACTGGTTTCCTATGGAAGGCTCCAAATTATCTTCATATGGCACATGACCAATTGCTTCCTGTTCCACTGGTTTCCCCTTAACTTAATTTAGATCTCCATTACTCTATCCTGTTGCGGTGCTTTCTAAATTATATTTTCTACACACTGAATCCTTCACTCCTCAGGTACTCCATAACCTCAGTTTCTACTACTTTTAACTTCTCTATTACTAATCTCTTTCTGCTTTTCCTCCGTCACATTTTTTGTATTGTAAACTTTTCTGTCCAGATTCCTTTGCCTGTACTTCTCTTCAAATATCTTTGGTGCTGCTCTTTTTGTATTGGTTAGTTTTGCTTTGTCCTTTGCATAAATATTACACCATATTAAATCTCTCTTTCCCATGTCCATATTTCTTCAGATGTTTCCTGATCTTCGTGTTTCTCCCTGCTTTGGGGACTCACTCTACCCTGCTTGTGATGTAACCTGTGTTAGACCTTCTACACCAAATCCTTCACTTCTCAGACACTCCATAACTTCAACTTCTATTTTTTTTAACTTCTACTTTACTGATCTTATTTTCTACTTTTCATCTCTGTGATATTTTTTTATTGTGAAATTTTCCATATCTGGATGCCTTTGCCTGTATTTCTCTTCAAATATCGTTGGGGGCTACCTTCCTTACATTGATTAATTTGGCTTTCTCCTTTGCATAAATATTGCACCGTATCAAACCTCGTTCTTTCCCATGTCCATATTCCTTTTTTTATACTTTTCAAATATCTCTACATTTTGTTGTTTATATTTTCACACTTCCTCAGATGCTTCTTTTTCCAAACAGATCAAGGTTTCTTGATCTATATACTGTTTTTCACAACTCTGTTGTAATAATGAACATAAATTTTCATTTGAAGCTTCTAACAGTTTTTTTTGCAGAAGTATTTTTCTTTCCTCTAATTTCACTCAATCATTTTGTACATCTTGTGTCTGGAAATTCTGGGCTTTTAGCATAATAGTAACAATACATAATTTCTTTCTTATCCTCAATAGTCCACTTTATCGTCTTTATTGCTCTTCTTTGGCTTAACAGTTTGCGATTTTTGTGGACTGCTACTTCCTTCTACAACAGTGGGCCATCCTCCCCCTGGGCCTGGGCTGGTCCCATTGTAGTAATGTTTCCATATTTTGAGGATTCTACACTGGCATCTTTTCCAGTCCTGGCACCAGTGTGCCTACCAGGACTGGGCACTTTTTTATCCTGGGTCTTTTGCACCCAGCTATCTTTTTTAGTTTTTGACCTACTTCTGTCCATGATATATGCTATATAAATACAGTCTATATATCAGTGTCGCCTTGGTGAGATTTTGTGAAAACAAGGTCCACCTCGTGAAGGTATTCACCAAGACTTGAGGATGAATTTGATTTCAGCACTACTACTCTCCTTTGCTTGCTGACTTTTCATCTGTCCATTCGGACTCCTGCAATATATAGTCACTTGTTCAATGGAAAAAACTAATTTAAAGCAGATTTTCCTCACAAGAAGAAACTGCAGACAAAATGATCTATATTTTTACTACTATACAAAATAATCTTTAATATAGGAGCCTGACAATACAACATTCTGAAAATCAGATTTACAGATGCATACACTTTTTCCCCATAATTATCAATAATCTTTCCACCCTCATTAGAAAGAGTAGACTTGGAATTAACCAAATATTTAGCAGCAGTAGGATTGACTGGGTCAGGTTTGGGATGAGTATATAAAACTTAAAGATTGCGCAACTTTATGTACTCTTTATGCCAGTTTAGGGCTACAGACTGATTATCTGGAAAATTACAAGCAGTGGCACACATCCTTCAAAGCTGACAGAAATGAAGGAATGGGTAAAGATTCTCGAAATATATTCTGTTAACAGCTCATAGTATTTTCTGAGGGTTGAGAAACCTCAGTGTTCTCCCAAGGAAAATGCAGGCACATTGTGGAAATGGTCCCAGAGAAAGAGAAAACCCCACAAGGAGAATCAGAAACTGAGCTCTCTTCAGAGTCTGAATCAGAAATATGAGAAGGAAACCCTGCATCTGACCCCCTCATCTTCATATTGTGAATCTCTTCAGGAAAAGAGGCAGCCCTCTTTCTTACCCAGAGACCACATTATAAGAAGGATCAATTGTCTAAATTAAATCCCAAACTAGACTTAGTAAACTACTCCTGTCTAAGGAAATTTGAGTAGTAGATACATACCTAGATTTCTGTTTCTTTTTGACAGGAAAAATCCAGCCAACAATATTTTTTTATTTATGGCAACAGCAGCTTCACCATGGTCAGGCACAATATTTTTACCAAACAGGGAAAGCCTTCCTTGTTCTCTCTAAATGGACAGAAAAGAGTGTCTCTCCCTTATCCACTGATGGGACCTCAAGAGCCATAGAGTATGTGGCTAACCCCAGTCCATTGCAGCTGTAGGTGCTACATCAGAGGGATTTGGAGTAAAAGCTGAGTGGTCTGAGAAACCAGTCACGCATCTGCGGCCAAGGCAAATAGCTAGCTTGCTGGGGTGACAAAGGCTGCTTGCTTAACTTTTTCTTTTTGTGGCTAGAAGAACTATCCATGGGGGAGCAGTAGTTTGTTCTATGGTCAAGCCAAAACTGAAAACAAACAGCATAAGCTGGCAAAATTTTAAATTTAAAAGTCACTTTATTCACACAAAACACAGCAAAACTCACTTTTTAAATAGGAGCACACTTTCTATCCTTTTAAAAGTTGTTTAAAGTAGTTGAAAAACATTTTTCAGTTAATAAATTGGGTTTGAAATGCTTTGCCAGCCCTCCAAGAACAAAATACAGTTAAGTCTCATGGCAGTTCATTAACACACAAACTCCTAGATTAAAGAACTTTCCTAAGCAGGAAAGAACATTGAAACAATGAACATTTTTGGGAGGTTTTCCCCAAAAGGGAACTTGTCTGTCCAGCAAAGTAACAGCAGAAGCTGACCATCGATCAATGAAAGGCTACAGAAGCACTCTTTTGAACAGTAGGAAAGCAAGGCCTTGCCATCCAAACCTCTTTTTAGTCAGCTCAGCTTGAGATGACTAATGGATTGGACATGTGGAAGGTACCTTGAACCTTTAAAAGCTGTTTAGCTGTTATATCCTAATGCAGCTAAAGCTACCGTAGTAGTGATCAATATTATGAACATCTATAGATATCAAGGCACACAAATACTTTGCCAATTAAGTGACAACTGAAAGTGTTCCTCATGCACTGTAACAGCTAGTGCCATCTTGCTAAATCAGATTACGCCTTACTTATTCATGCCATTAGACATAAAACCAATAACCTTCAAATTATTGCTTGCAAATTCATTACACTTTCCACTCCAAGACAATTACTGCCTCCAAGAGAAACAGTTGTCTCCCAAACACTCAAACAGTGCGATATCTACTTTTAAACTTACTACATAGCCTTACTGATGTGTGGCTACTGCCGTAGTATAAATAATCATTTAGAAATGTAGTTAAACTCGTGTTTACATATATCATAATCAAAAGATGCCTTACTTTAGTGCCTCAACTGACTCCCTGAAAATGAGAACACTAACTTTCTCTATGCTAGACTCTTACCTTTGGAATTTACTCCCTCTCGCTGACAACTCACACAATAAAAAAGTGACAATTTAGTGTTCAGGGAATACTTTAAGTGCTCGGGCTCAAGTCCAAACTGCAAATCTTTTTAGGTACAGGGTAATCTCACAAATAATGGTTTGGATCAAAATTTGCAATAACAACCAGCATGCCAAAGCCTAATATCTGTTAATATGGAATATGTATACATTTTTAACTGGTTTCCTTTCCTGTTGTATTACACTACAAAATTATATTAAATACTATAACATAATTCAGCGCCTGTGTGCCTTTAGTCCATTCTGTGGCAAAGAGAGCCTTTTTGACCATTTTTATTCACATCTTTATCAAACACCACGAACGGTGGTGGTGCTGCGGTAGCGTTGTCGCCGCACAGTAAAACGTTGTCCTGATCGATTCTCAGCCAAAGCGTCTTCTGTGTGGAGACCAGCGTGAATGGGCGTACCTTCGTTGAAGGTTGTGCGTCAGAGCTGGCAACTCAGCACGTAAAAATCTACTGCCGATCATTAGCGGACCGGAGTTCCGCTGTGGCAACCCCTAACTGGGAAAAGCCAAAAGACACAACAACATCAAACACCACGAACAAGCAGAAGACCAAGTACTTTTATTTCCCCGAAAACAGAGACTTTTGTTTAGCATAGTGAAATCACATGGTTACCACAAATGAGTAAAATAAACAATAAGGCCATGTGTACTTACCAATGGTCCTTTGGGCTCAAAATGCCTCTGAACTTCAAAGCATTTGGTAATATCTTCAGCTGCAAAAAAAAAAAAAGTTTCCGACATGAATACATATGCTTCTATCTTCTACAGCAACTAAAGGCAATACACTATTAACATTAATTATATGAGAGAACATAGTTCTTTTGTCATAAATCAGTTCAGCCAGTAAATATGACTGTGCAAAGTGTAAGAAGTCAAGCTCAAAGGTTTTTACTTAGAATAAATGGGAAAATATGATTGCAGCTTAAATAATCTGACAAAAGTTTGTTCCTGAGCTGACAACACCTTTATCATGTAGTGCAGCACACTGCATTTCACCACACCTGTACTCTTAGCACTTTACCTGCATTTAATAAGCAGGCAGTACTTTTTCAGTTTGGGGGAGAGGGGAGACAAATCAGGTGCTCAATACATATGGTTAGTACTTATTCAAACGGCAGTATGAAAATGCTTTAGAACTCATGTGCAGCTGCAATGTTCATCTTGTATAGAAAGCACTAATTCAGTCTGTGCCACCTACAGCAGCTAACACTACGAACGCAATTAACAGATGAAGCAAACTACAAACCATGATGTCACACAGCATAAATAACAGATATACAATTTGTAAGAATACACATTTTGAAAGTATTTTGTATGCATAGGCAATGAAAGTATCACAGCATGTACATTGGATACACATTACAATAGGTATTAAAGGAATTGCTTTAGCACAGTGAAGGCACTAGAGATGTAAAGCAGTAATGTGGTTTAACGGTTTGTGCTGACAAGAGCTGGGATTAATTCGAAGGTGAAGAAAGTTGTCAGAAAGGAAGTAGTTCTATGAAGCAGTGCCCAGAGGTAGGTTGTACCGGATTAGAAGGAAGTGCTCTGCAGAGTACTTTGTTACACTGAAAATGTTTAAAGCACGCACAGGTTACTCTTTCTAGGAAGGCTACAAGTTTTTCTCCAAAAAAGGTATATTAAGGCAATATTATAGATTTTAGTAAGAAGGATTTAACTCATAACTTGGAAAGGAAGATAGATAAGATGTGGTCTGTGGATACGAGCAAGCTGGTAGTGACAAATGCTGGGAAGCAGTTGGCCTGTAAGTGAATTCACTAAGCGGTATATTGGACTGTCAACTCCATGAAGTGCAGAGAATGAAGTGCTGTAAAGGGTTCTGTGGGCTAAACACAGTAGTAAGACCAGCAGTAGCACTTGTGCCCGCTCCTTTATAAATCACCAGATGGCCCACTGCAGAGTGGTGTACTGATATTCATGTTTGGGAGAAATGAACATCAATCTATACATTTTGTACAAGGTGGCAGATAATATCTCTTAAAACTAGGGAAATCACAGCTGACACAATCCTACCCCATGGTACATTTCAGAGGCTCACTGCAGCCAAGACTGAAACAATAAAGACTTTGTTTGCAAATTGCAATCTGTTTTTGAACTGAGGATGAGAAGCTTTTTTCCTTTTAATTTATTTTCTTTAAAACTCAGAGCAATACAGCCAAATTTTGCAGGGAATAATCAAATTATTAAGGAAGTGAAAGGAATTAAAGGGCACATGTGAATAAGGAGTACACTGAATGCAATGACAAAAGGAAGTTATATAATAAACCTATATAATAAGGCCTCAACACAAGTTGGAAAAGAATACTACAACTTTAACAATTAGTATACAAGTGCAAAAGACATTTATGGATACAAGGGATTATGATACATTGTGCTGAAGCACAACAAATGTACTGTATGCCAAGGTATCACCAATAAGTGAACAAATTCCTCCTACTGTTGTATAAAAAAGTATATTTTATTCCATAATAAAGAAATGTTAAGCGCTTTCACCCATTACACTGTGGGCTTCTTTAGAACATTGTAAATTGAAAACACTACAAACACTACAGCTTAAATTCAAAAGTTGGCGCCAAACCTTTTTCCTTTAAAGCAGTATACACATGCTGTTCCTACTTCAGCTGGATAAAGGGGGAGGGGTGGTTATGTACGATACTACTGAATATATCAAAAAAATGTATGATGTTCTCCATCTTTCAGGAAATTATGAATCCATCTCAATCAATGAGATTAATATAGCTTACCAGTGAATTGATTCATTTATAGAAGAATTTCATATGGATGGAAGAATTACAGGGGAGGTATACAACTGTTTTAAAGTAAGACTTCCCAGATTAGCTACATTAGTGGGTATACCTGAAATCCACAAAAACATTCAGGACCCACCTTTTCGGCCAATTGTGTCCAGCAGTCAGTCTAAAACATACCCAATGGGCAAAACCATTGACACGTGGTTGAAACATATATAGTATACAATAAGATACCCCACATGGTGAAGAACTCTTGGGAGTTTTTAAGTGAATATCCTATTGATGTATGGAAAGAAGGGCTTATATTCGTAACCACTGATGTTATCGACCTTTTTTCCTGCATTCCTAAACAAGCTGGATTGGATGCATTATGCCACAGCATCAGGAAACACACAAACTTAGATTGGGATACCATATGCTTGATTATGGAATGTACAATTTTATATATTTTGAGGGAGAACATTTCCGCCAGACCAGGGGGGGGGGGGTCGCAATGGGCGCAGCTTGTGCTCCCATATTTGCAAACCTGGTCATGTTAGATTGGGAAGACACCATTTTGTTTCCCAGTGAACATTTCAGGAGTGTCAAGCACTATTCTAGATTTCTGGATGATATTTACATTCTATGGGATGACAGCACTGAGAAGTTTGAGTGTTTCATTAGCTTTCTTAATAGCAGCAGTGAATTTCTCAAATTTACACATTCTCATAGTTACGAAGGCATAGCATATCTTGACACCTACATTTACAATCAGGAAGGAAACTTCAAATCACGTATCCATTGTAAAAGCACATTTTCTAATGATTACCTTGAATATGGTAGTTGCCATCATGAGAGGGTTAATATTTTTAAAGGGCAATGTATACGTGCTGAACGTATGACTTCTCATTATAAAGAAATGGTTGAGGAAATTACATTTATAACTAGTTTGTTTAAAGAGAGGGGTTATATGTTAGACATGATGAACAATGTTGAACAGTACATTATACAGGAATGGGGAAATAAGTATAAACCTTTGTTAGGGCCAAGGAATGTTAATAGTTTTACACGAAACCAAGGAAGAAATGATGACCTAGACATTGTCCAACATCAGAGATCTTGTATTCTTAAATAAAACCCAGAGGTAGGACAAGTGATACATATATTAACAAAATTTTGGTATTTGATGTTGGGGGATTCCACTCTAACAGACATTACAGGAGAGAAAACAGAGATTTGTGTATAAGATGGGACGGAATATTAAAAGTTACCTGGAACAACACAACCAAACAGGAGAGATGGGAGTAAATAAAGCTAACAGAACATTTTAGAAAAAGAGAAAATGAAAATAGAGAATGGATCACACATCACAGTGAGATTCAAACATGGTAACTAACACAAAAATGCTCATCTATATGGCAAAGTGCACTAAATGTGCGTGTTATTATATAGGAAAAACGGAGAGGTGTTTTAGAAAATGCATATATGATCATATGTATAGGATCAGAAGGAAGAACACTACCAGTGCCTTATATAGACATACAGAGAGGGTAGGAGTAACACATGACTTTAGATTCGCCATATTAGATATTATTAAAATGGACCCCGGGGGGGAGATCATAAAACCCTGCTGGGGTTCAAGGAAGTGTGGTGGCAATTGTTTTTGGATGCGGCCACTCCACCGGGTCTTAATGACCATATTTCGTGCAAACCTATATTGGAGAAGAAATAGGTTAATGCAAAGGGGCACTGAGTTGATTAATATCAACAGACATAGGAAGGGTCATTCTGAATGCACATAACATAATGAAGTTTAGACACATTTGTTAAATTTATTTAGTAAGTCATGCAATGTGTATGTAAAAAAAAATTTAAATGGCCAATTTTTCAACGGATTATATTAAAATTAAAGGTATTGTAATATTGTGTATATAATCACTATAGGACAAAATGTTGTACTGTATCAAGAATACATTATGTATTCAGTATCATGTGAATAGTGATTTTGGTAATATAACAGTTATTCAATAAGTTTACAATGTACAACGATGAAAGAAGTTATTTATATATGTTTTTTAACAATTTTATAGGCAGACTTTATAGGTAGATTTTTTGTAATATAGTGCAATTGTTTAATTTTGAATTTATTGAGTGCAAATAAGGAGTATATATACAAAAGGATTTTAACATTTAAATAGGACCAAAAAGCCTGTGACTGCTTTTTGCTCCTGTACCTCTGAAGAAGCTGCTCGATAGTAGTGGCGAAAACGCTTTTTATTGTGTTCAATAAACCTGCGTTAAGGTCTACGTGGCTTGTGGATTCATTGGCACTTCTTTTGTGTACTACAAAAGGATCTATTGTTACGCTGGAGTAGGAACAGCATGTGTATACAGCTTTAAAGGAAAAAAGTTTGGCGCCAATATTTGAATTTAAGCTGTAGTGTTTTCAATTTACAATGTTCTGAAGAAGCCCACAGTGTAGTGGGTGAAAGTGCTTAACATTTCTTTATTACAGAATAAAATATACTTTTTTATACAACAGCAGGAGGAATTTGTTCACTTATTGGTGATTATGAAAGTATATTAGACAGAGATGACACAATGTTTAAACGGAAAATATTAATCAAACAAGAAGAATTTATAAGGTGGTATTTAACACAAGTATCTGTAAAAGTGTTGCACCTCTTATGTAGAAGGATAAACACAAAAATCAAATAGGGCAGGCAAGGAATACTGAATGTAGTTGAATAATTGATGCAACAACTGATGACAACCTCAGATGTGAACTTCACATTGAAAACAATATTAAAAAAACTTAACAGAAACTTGGCGTGCTTCAGATATAAAAACTCTTACCAACTCTGCTAAAACCACCTTAGCAACCACTTACCGCCTTCCTTCACTGTTATATGGTGCCCCCAACCTTACCGACTTTCAGGTATCTGTTAAAACTAAACTTGAAACATGCTACAACAAAGTTGCTACATTTGCTGCCAACAAACAATACTATGCAGATCAATGCAAGGCTCTTAAAGTTTGAACTGGCTTGAGCTATCCCACTACGGAGACTTTGTACAACAAGAATGCCCACATCATCATTTATAAACCCGAGTACTGCCATGCAGTAACCTCTATTCTTCCTTCCTGTCACCCCGAAAGACCCCTTCGTTCTAATGAAACTTGTCTATAAACCTCAAAATGCTTCTGCAGACAGCCTTTACTGCTACTCTGTTGCCAAATAATGGAATTCTATTCTTCAAGCTGTTAGAACTGTAATCTACAATCCTTCTATCACACATCTTCTGAAAGGCCACCAATCAAAATTGTGGCTCTTCTTGTGCTATTCCCCCCGCTGAACATAAACCTTATCTACTTTTCTCCACCACTGTCTGTACAGGTTCGCTACCCATCTTCACCTGGCTATCCTACTTTACCATTTTACATAATCTTTTCCCATCAGCTGCTCCATTTATACTACTCTGTTCTAATCTCTCCCCCCTTTATGCTTACGACTGAGCTAAATATAGGACTTAATTACTAATGTGAATTGCCAAAGGATTCTCTCCAGAACTGTATATAGTGCTTTACTTTGATTCTCCTCATGGTTCAGTTTTTAACATTTTTAGTACATCTCTGTGTTGACTCTTCTTTAAACTTATTATTTTCAGTTGCTTCTTACGTAATGTGCCTGATTTTGGTTTCTCTGTTAAGTGGAGCTTTTCTCCCTGGGCCGACACTGAAAATGGGTTCCTGAGACCCAGTCAGACTTTCCCAGTAAACAAATGTCAATAAATAAATAATGAAGTCAAAAGGAAATAATGCAAAGTATCACTGAATATATGAATATAGTGATAAAAAGAGAAATGCAAAGTGGAGAAGTTGTTTTAGGGTATACAAGTGGAAGGAAAATGTTTTTGGGTGTATTAAAGGCATAGGTAAAGGAAGACAGTAAAACAAAATTCTGTAGAGGAATAATTACATTTTTATGGAAGAAAGGAGAAAGCTTTTTTTTTTTTTAATTCACATCCAATAACACTATGTAGATTGTAATATTTTCAGAATTATTTCACAAACAGATAAGAAGCAGTTATGATACGTGTGCTGCAGGATGACTGCATGAGAGGAATGGTAAGGTTTTGAAACAGATGTTATGCATTGATAAAGAAATAGTTAATGATTTAAAGGGGAAGGCTAGAAGCTATAGTTGGTACCATGTGGTGTAGTGAAATCTCCAGATAACTTACATGACCAAATGTGGCAGAATAAGGTGTGTGGGTATAAGAAGATGGTTAAATACTTGAAAGATTTATAAATGAAATTAAGGAAGTATTAATAATCTTAGTTAAGAGACTATGGGTAAAAAAGATGGCAGGGGATTTAGATCAAAGTGTAACGTGTTTGCGCTAATTCTTTAAGAAGCATGCAAGGCTGTGCGCGCACGTATAAATTCCAGACGCATGCAATCCGTAGTGCCATTTTGTAGATGCAACCAGTGAGCAAGCATGTATGATCACAGTTGTTTGTATACAAGTTACGTCAGTCATAGTCAGTACGCCTCTATAGTGATGTTTATACAGAATAAAGCTGCTTAAACAGAAACCAAAAAGACTTGTTTGTTCGTGTACCAACACAAAAGCGACATGGTGTCAGAACTGGGATGGAAAAGAGAAGAACATGGAGAGCTATGAGATGTAAAGACGACAGCGAAGGTAAAACTGAGAGAAAAATGTACAAACATTACCAGAAAAGGGGCATTACAAGAGCACAAAATGCATTACCAGGCAAGCAGAAAGTACAGAAAAGTTTAACTAAAAGAAAATGTTTAAGATAAAAGTATTTGACAATGATTGACAATAAAGTAAAAAAAAATGAGCATGTTGATGGCAGAACGAATGTGTATAAAGCAGAACTGGGCATTAGAGTAACACGAGCACAAAAAAGTAAGCTGGGCATAAAAAGGGCTTAAACAAGCAAGAAAATAGAAAAGGGCACAGCAAGCAAAAATAAAGCAAGATGACTTCTTGTGTTTTGGCATAACTACAACTCAGTATTGTATATAGGGCATAACTAAAGTTATTTGAAGTATCTCAGAGGGTGTAAAAGTGCTTAAAGTGTGTGCTTATACTATGTATGTATTTCAAAAAGTTCATTGCGTGCAAAGTGCAACTATTTCATGTAAGCCAGTCAAAGCATAGCTATTTTTAAAAGTTATTGTGCTGGGTGTGTCTATTTGCAAAATGCCACCATTACAGAATTCTTCTTGTACTAGATCATAGGAAGTTACTAGGCCTTTATAAGCCTAGCCAAGAGTTTAGCCCATGTTTAGACAAGTCAACACCCAAAGCCCCTCTCCAGCAGGGACACAGGTGGAATTCCAGGGGTGTATTTTCTGTTTCCCATCCAGTTATCTAGGTTGGGCTTGAAAAGGGATAATGAGGTACTCTGCTTGACGTGGAGAGGGAGTCTATTCCACAGATGGGGGAGTCTCTGGGACACAAATCTGTCCTGCCAACAAGTCCTATCGATGATACAAACCAGGTTGAGATAGCTTGTGCAGGTTACTCGAGCGACTCCACTTGTGGATATGCAGCAGTCCCATCAAGGTGGGGCATGAGATTGCTTTGCATGTCAGACAAAAGTCACCTCTGAGATGTCTTATGAGATTGAGTAGCAGGCAGGGATTTTAGCCTGTGTAGGGTAGACGTTTGAGGCCCTGGATTCTTCTGGTGAGGAACCTCTGTGGTCTGTCCAGCTGCTGCATGTGCTTTGCAACATACATGCCAAAGGGGGCATTGTACTCAATAATTGGCCTTATAAGGCAAGAATACAGGGATGTTATAACCTCCTTTTCCCTGGATGAGATACCCATATCTTCGAGGTAGGCCATGTAGAAAGCTTTCCGTACAACTGAAGTAACATAGCAGTCAAAAGTCAGGTTGCTCTCAACCTGGGTGCCCAAATCCCTCACGACTGATTGCATGCTTAGGACGTTGTTATTAATGTGATATGTGGAGATGTCACTCTCCCCAAAGGGGATGATGATGCATTTTTTGGCATTCAGCTTCAGGCCATGTTTCTGGCCACCAGTCATTTGTTTGGTTGAGACCCTTTTGGAGGACATCCACATCACTTAGGGAATTGACCATGCCTAGCTTTCAGTCATCTGCAAACCTGGTCAGTCATAGCCCACTGGTTTTGGCCTGCACCTCATGGAACTATATCCCGAATAACAGAGGCCCCAAGACTGATTCCTGGGGTATGCCACTCATTATGGGTCTACTGCTTGAGGTGGCTCCCCCTATTTTGATTAGTTGGGTTCTATCAGTGACCCAGTTTGCTAACTATCTGGTAACATATGGACTGATGCCTAGTTGAGAGAGTATCTATTATGCCCGAGTGGAGAATAGGCTTTGGCCAGGTCAATGTAGGCAGTGTGCACGGTCTTCCCCTCGTCCATAGCTTTGGTGACCATCTCAAAGAAGTAGACGAGATTTAACAGACATGACCTCCCATTGACTAAGATAAACTGTCTGGGATAGAGTGTTTGGAGGTTGCCAATGTCCCTGTTAATGATGTCCATGACAATCCATTCCATGGCCTTGCAGATCAGGCTAGTTAGGCTGATGGGTCTACAATTTCCCGGATTGTTGGACACTCAACCTTTGTGTAAAGGGATGACAGTGGCTGTCCTCCACTCGGCTGGGACAAAGCAGTTACTCAGGCTTTGTTTGAATAGGGTGCCTAATGGTGCTGTAAGTTCATGCCTGAGTTCATGTAGGATGCAGTTTGGGATGTTATCGGGTCCCATGGAGGCTGTATTTTTTTGCCTTTAAGAAGGCAGTGATGACCTGTTCCACAGAAATTGGGGGGGGGGGGGGGTGCAGGTACTGGGGATGTCCTGATTTACTGATGGGGGGGGGGCAAGAGGGGTGACGTTTTCACTGAATCTGTCAACCAGTAGGTTGGCTATACCTACAGCATTTGTGTATGTGGAGTGTATTTGACCACCAGTTCTGAACAGATCTGGGTGTTTCCTTTGAGATTGTGGACATATGTGAAGAAGGCCTTATTGTCTCTATAGATGTGTACAATTTGGACTCGAAGATGGCTTTAGAGGATTTCACTAGTGCTCTTACTTGCTTGTTCAGACTAAGAGATTGCTTCCGATTGGGCACCTGCTCCTTCTTGGTCCTGGACAGCAATTTTATCCTTTTATCTAGTTTATTTATTGCAAATGTCCACCAAGCAGGTTTATTCTTCCTTGCGGAGGATGATTTTGTCCTGTCAGATAGTGCTGATTCCATACACCTATACAAGTGCTCATATAGGACTTTGGTGTAGATTTCGACATTGGTGCCAATTCTTACAGAGGGGGAGTGGGCTGTGAAGCTGTTTACACCATCCCTCAAGAGGTTGTAATCAGCTTTGGAGAAGTTTTTTTTTTTTGCCCTAGCTAGAGGGGGGGTTAGGGGAGATGCTGACTTCGAAAGTGACTGCTTTATGGTCGGATCGTACCAGGGAGGATGATACTGTAGGGGTGCTGCAGTGGTTACTCATGTTGGTTAATCACCTCTTGTGGGGGTATCGACTAGCTGTTCCAAGGCATTTGCATTGATAAAAATCAAGGAATCTCTGAGCATTTGCTTTCTGGCATGAGTAGTTTTTCTGATCTATGGTTGGGTAGTTAAAGCCGCCTAGGATCAGGGTAAAGGGTTGAATCTTGATAGATTTGAAGAGAGTGGGCATCTCGAGTCAAATTTGGGGGCCTGTAGCTAGCTATGACTTGAACAGGTGTCTTTGTCAATGGTTAACTGCACCTGTAGTGTCTTCTGTGCGTCATATTGTTTGACCAGCCTAAGCGTGTGTGGCCTTAAGATATATTGAAATTCCACCTCCCTCTGGCTTTGCTGCCCACAGTTTGGGGTATGAATGTATGACAGGATGAGTAACCAGGTAGGGCCGGGGTGCTCTCCACAGCTTTAAACCAGGTTTTCTGTGACTGCACAAATGTCAGCATCTTCCTGGGTTAAGAATGTTGCAATGAGTGGCTTAATATTTGGACTCGTAGCATTTCGCAGCACAACCTTTAATTTGCATTTTGTTGAAATTCTTATGTTGGTTTTATTGACCTCAGGACTTTTCCTAAAAAGGGCACTATGGGGGAGGCAAAGGCCTTTAAGTGAGACAGATAAAGGTCATCTCTTGCAAAGCATCATGACCTGTTGACCATATCTTCCCAGGCTGTCAGGTACTGGATTTCCCCTGGAATGACACCAGAAAGTAAGCAAATTGTTACAGTCAATAATTTTCTGTTTGTATTGAGGCATCATTCTGGGTGGTTTGAACCCACGTGGCTATACATCCATTTGATCTTAAGTTCAACACCTTAACCACTAAGCCATCCTGGTGCAATAAACTGGTTCAGAGATTTAAGCCGAGTCAATTTACCCATGTGAGTATCAAACCCTGCACCTTGTGTAAAGCAAATATCTAAACCATTATGCCACTTTCACACTTTTGCCTAGCAAGGTACCGCCATTTTGGGGTTATTTCAGTGTGCTGCATGCAGTCATTTGCAAAATGCAAATACTTAGAAAGATATTGAATTTTGGACAACAGAAGTTATATTTACTCGCATTGTACAGTTGCTTGATACGTTTCTTGCATTGATTTTCTTACAAAAGATTAGAAGAGTACAAAAGTGCGCGTGAATTACTCAGTTGCATCATAAAGTTCTTGAATGTTCCTTAAAGTGATAACTTTAACAAGTGATGGCACATTACTTTAGCATTTTTGCCTTTACCAATTATCTTAGCATTCCTTTACCAATTATCTTAGCATTCCTGGCTTTATTGATAAGAATTTTCAAGTAATTACCTTAGCATTTCTGCCTTTACCAATGACTCCCTAAAATATTGAAAATTCCGAGAAATTATTCTGCAAAGCTCCATAAAGCATTGAAAAGTCTGAGAAAGCTATTTCATAAAACACAGTAAAGCATCGAGAAATCTGAAAAGCTATTTTGCAAAGTACAATAAAGCATTGAGAAGCCAGGGAAGTTTATTTTGCAAGTCCAGTTATTTGAAAGTACTATGAGGTTGTTCATTCACATAATTCCGATAAGCTCAGAGAGATAAGTACAAGTTCAGAGCAAAAAAAACATTGAGCAAGTTGTGTTTATACACATTACTTATGCACATGTGTATGTATTTGTGCTTATTTGGAAGACCTTTCGCTGGTATGTGTTAACATGACAGATGGATTTTGAAAACCCCAACCACTTGTGTTTGATAAGAATAGTGCAGAGAATTGGAGAATATCTGAACAAGAGTACAATATTTTCGTAAAAGCAGCTTATGCAGATAGAGATGAACGTGCTACGGCATTCATTTTGTTAAATCTAGCAAGATCTGAAGCCATAGAAAGAGAGCACTCATTTGTACATTGCAGCAGCAGTGTATGAAGGTGAAGGTGCAGACCGCCATATGGTTGTGCAAGTCAAGGGAAGCCCCCAAGTGTTTGAAGTGTAAGTTCAGAGAAATGTGCAAGTCCAGACTAATGTTACATTATGGAGGCATTTGCTTTACACACGAGATCAGAAACCAGGGAAATGTTGGCAGCTTATACAACAGACTTAAACACAGCTAAAACAGGTCTGTTTGGTGACTTAAAAGATGAGCTGATAAAGGACAGACTTGTGTATGGTACTAATAGTGCTGCAGTGAGAAATATTTTACTTTGTGAGTTATTTGACATTAAGCAAAGCGAAAGAGATTTGTCAGATCCATGAGGTGACAAAGACATAAAAATATGCTTGCAAGTGGCAAAAGCATGGTTTTAGTGAGCTTCAGGTCGAATGTAGACTGTATACAACATGTGCGAATCAGGCCTAAGCATGGGGCAGCCACAAGAAGGTACAAAGCTTCCCAGAAAGTTCCAGGGAAAGTTCAAGCTCCACCACTAGCTCAGTGCAACACAAACATAAGTTAGCAAAACCCAAATCTAGTTTTATTGTTAACTGTAGCAACTGTGGTGCAAATCATGAGTCTAAAAGAGAGGAATTTTTAGCATATAGTCAGCAATGTCACAAGTATAAAAAAATGGAACCATTTCCAAAAGTTTTGCAAATCAAGTAAACCTCAAAAAGTTGTAAAGAAAGATCACACAAAAAAGCAAATTGATCAAGTAGAGCTGAAACAGTCAGCTTTCTATGTAAATGGTACATTAGTGCTTGCAGAAAGATTTGATGCAGTAAACTTGTTAACAAGGAGTAAATTGCGTTTTGTATGGTTTCGATCAATGGAAAATCCAGAGAGCTCAAAGCAGACACTGGGTCAAAGTGTGATGTTATAGCAGCAGACACATTTGCAAAAGTGAGAATCAAACAACTCAATGTAACCAGCAGTGCGAGACTTTTTGCTTATGGAGGTGAAGAAATTCAAACCGAAGGTTGTGTAATACCTTCATGTTATTTGGCCAAAAACTGTTACAACTTGTTCTACGTAGTCCAATGAACAGTGCAGTCTTTACTGGGTCTCAAAGATAGTTTGAGAATGAATCTGCTTTCTTCTACTAAAGTACAATTTTTCTGAAGCCATTTTCTCAGAGTATGCTGATGTTTTTGATGACAAATTGGGCAAACTTCTAATCCTCCAAAGGCAGACGTCCTGTCTGGTGGACCCCAGCCATAAACAAACTATACAATAGAAGGAGGAAGCTACTAAATGATAGAGCAAAATCCCAAAAAGGGAAGGCATCACTGATCAGTATTAGCAAAAAACTACGGGCACACATAAACTTGTCTAAGGCCAGCTTCGAGAGAAAAATTGCACAGGACACCAAGGATAATCACAAGGCTTTCTTTAGTTATGTTAGGAACCTGGGTGGTAATTCCCAGATATGCTCAGAATTAGTCCAAAATGACAAAAAATACACCGAACCCACAGACCTTGCCAACATCCTAGCTGACAGGTTCAGCGCAAACCCCCCTCCCCACCAAAAGGGCAAATATCTATCCCAGCAGAGTGCTGCCCCCCTGACATCTCAGATGCTCAGGTGAGAGCCGCCCTCTCCAAAGCAAAAAACACAGCATCAATGGGACCAGATGGTGTCCCAGGCTGCGTCCTACATGAACTCCAAGAAGAGCTAAACCCAAACATAAAACTACTGTTCAATCTCAGCCTTACTACAGGATATATGCCCAAAGAGTGGCGTACAGCAACAGTGGTCCCTCTCCATAAAGGTGGTGCCTCAACAGATCCTGGAAACTATCGCTCCATAAGCCTGACTAGCTTGGTCTGCAAAGCTATGGAAAGGATCATCATGGACCTCATAAATAAAGATATTGGGGACCTACAAACACTGGATCCTACCCAGTTTGGCTTTGTTAAGGGCAGATCCTGCCTCTTAAACCTGGTTGATTTCTTTGAAACAGTCACCAAGGCCATTGACGAGGGGAAGGTGGTCCACACAGCCTACCTGGACCTCGCAAAAGCCTTTGATACAATACCCCACTCGGGCATTATAGATAAGCTCACCAGCTTAAATATAAACCCCTATGTCACTAGATGGATTGCAAACTGGCTCACGGACAGAACCCACATGGTTAGAATTGCTGGAGCCATGTCAGACTCCAAACCAGTTACAAGTGGTGTCCCACAAGGCTCAGTCCTAGGACCTCTCGTTCGGTATACATTTCTCAGAGGTACAGGCCAACACGGAAGGACTGTGGCTGACCAAGTTCGCAGATGACTGCAAAAGTACAGTTTTGTACCTACCATAAATGTAGATGTCCGAACTGGATAGCATCTGCAGTCATAACAACTGGGTTGTCCTGTCGTCAGGCAGCCCCTCGGTCGGCCGGATTCCAAAGTCCGGGTCCGGCTTCGGCTGATGTCGCACTTCACCCGACGTCATCTCTGTTGGTCTTCGGGTATAAAGGCATCAGCCGACGCCATTTTCCTCAGTGTTTCTTGCCCCAGATGTCAGTTGCCCTCTTGGAAGGCTAAATTTTGGGTAAATGCCAATGTTTCCAAAAAGATAGAAGGCAAACACAAAAAATAAGCATGTATGTACATATATACAAACAAATACACCATAAGAGACTCCCCCCCGCCAGCTAGCTATTAGGAGGGTAAATACCCTAGGAGTACCACAGAGGGGAAGGAGGGAGGGTAATCCTGACTGCAGATGCTATCCAGTTCGGACATCTACATTTATGGTAGGTACAAAACTGTACTATGTCCTTCATGGATGCATCTGCAGTCATAACAACTGGGTAGAATACCATAGCCAACTAGGGGAGGAGGAAGAATAGATTATGGTGTGGATAGGATCCCTTGCAGTACAGCAGTGGCAAAACCTGCTCGGGATCTGGAATACAGAGGTAAATTATAATGATTGGCAAATGTATGCACGGAGGTCCAAGTAGCCGCCTCAATAATGTCCTTGGTTGCCACTCCTCGTAAGAAGGCTGTGGTAGTGGCTGTTGCCCTTGTCGAATGAGGCCTTATGTTCTGTGGAATTGGTTTTCCATGAAAGGAGTAACAGAATCGTATGCAATTTCCTATCCATTTGGAGATTGTCTGTTTGGAAATCGCTTTTCCTTCCCTTCCTGTTGCATAGGCTACAAACAGCTGGTCAGTTTTTCTGTTACTTTTTGTTCTGTCCAGGTAGTAGCGTAGCTGTCTATGTACATCCAAGGTATGCAGCATTCTTTCCCTCTGTTTTGTGGGTTTGGGAAGAAGGTAGGTAGGTGGATTGCCTGGTTTAAAGACACTCTGGATACCACCTTAGGCATAAATGTAGGATTAGTCCTCATGGACACTCTATCTTGGTGGAAGATTAGGAAGGGTTGTACTGCCATTAGGGCCTGAAGTTCAGAAACCCTTCTTGCTGAGGTTATTGCCAGTAGGAAAGCAGTTTTCCACGATAGGTGCTGCAGGTCTGCTGTTGCTGCTGGTTCAAAAGGTGCGAGTGTCAACTTTTCCAGCACAAAGTTCAAATCCCAAGCTGGCAATGGTGGTTTCCTAGGAGGTTTTACATTCTTGATCCCTCTGAAGAACTGCCTGAGTAAAGGATGTGAAAAGACAGGTGGATCAAAGCTGTATTCTGCTGAAATAGCTGATGCATGTATCTTGATGGAGGAATAGGACAGGCCTGTATGTAGAAGCTCTGCCAAATACTCCAGAATGTTAGCAATGTCTATATTGGACACATCTTTTCCTCTTTCAGCACTCCAAATGACAAACCTTTTCCATTTTCCTGCATAGTTCCTTCTTGTTGAAGGTCTGCGGGCTTCAAGGATAATGTCTTTAACCCTTTGGGAAAGCTCTGGATTAGTTGCTGCTATGTGATGTTCCATGCAGTCAGTTGCAAAGTTTTTAGGTTTGGATGCATGATGCTGTAGTTGTTCTGGGTTAACATCAAAGGCATCAGGGTATTGGCCATATTTTGTCCCGAGACATGCTCCTCAGCAATGGGTACCAGTGTTGTCTTGGCCAGTTTGGAGCTATCAGGGTTATCCTTGGACGTTCCTCCTTGATTTTTAGTAATACCTTGTGTATCAAGGGAAGAGGTGGGAATGCATATGCTGTCAGACCTTTCCAGCTGAAGGAGAGCGAGTCCACTTTCCAAGCAAGTGGGTGGAACGACCTTGTGCAGAATTTTTTGAGCTGGTGATTGAGAGGGGAAGCGAATAGATCTATCTGTGGCATTCCCCATTTCTTTGAGATGGCCTTGAAAATGTGGTGTAGCATCCATTCGTGAGCATCCGAGGTGGTTCTGCTTAACATGTCTGCTAGAGTATTCTCCTTTCCTGGTACGAACATTGCCTGTAACTGGATGTTGTAGCTGAGCGCCAGGTTCCAAAGGTCCAAAGTCATTCTGCATAGGGGGTATGAATGAGTGCCTCCCTGTTTGTTGATGTACTACATGACTGTGGTGTTGTCTGTCCTTATCATCAAATGTCCTGCTTTGAGGAATGGTCTGAATTTTTGGATTGCCAGCTTTACTGCCAGCATTTCTTTTAGGTTGATGTGCAAATGGAGCTGGTCCTGTGCCCACAATCCTTGTACGCATTTGTCCAGCATGTGAGCCCCCCATCCTAGGTCTGAGGCGTCTGTTGTGATGGTTTGGCTTGCTTGATAGTTGTGGAAAGGTAGGCCTGGATTTGACTGGCATGCTTGAGCCCACCATAGGAACTCCTGTTTTAGGCATGGGATTAGAGGAATTTCTGCTTCTAGGCTGTGCCTGTGTTGGGACCATAAATTCTTTAGGTACCACTGTAGTTTTCTCATATGTAGTCTGGCATGTGGAACCAAGATTATGCAGGATGCCATGAAGCCCAAGGCCTGTAGAACTTTTCTTGCTGTTAGCTTGTTCTGTTTTGTTAGTGCCAAGAAGTAAAGAGGGAGTTCTTTTTGTTTTTCTGCAGTTAGGAATGCCATTTGTTTTACTGTGTCCAATTCCGCGCCCAAGAATGTCCTTGTTTGGGATGGTATCAGCCTTGACTTTTGTAAATTGACTGTGTATCCCAGTGTTTGTAGCAAGTAAATGACCCTTTGTAAATCTGTTGTCAGCTTGCTTTTGTTGTCCCCCTGTAGCAGACAGTCGTCCAGGTATGGATAAATTTGGATTCCCTGTAGTCTGCAGTGAGCGATTACTGATGCCAGGCATTTTGTGAATACTCTGGGCGCAGTAGATAAGCCAAAGGGCAATGCTGAGAATTGATAATGCTCTGATCCTGCAAGGAATCTGAGGTATCTTCTGCAAATTGGTCGTATGGGAACGTGCAGGTATGCCTCCTTGAGATCTAGAGTTACCAGCCAGCACTCCTTGCCCAGCATGGGAAGAAGTTGCTGGAGGGTCAGCATTTTGAATTTTGGGACAATGATGTATGTATTTAAGATGGACAGGTCGAGAATAGGTCTCCAGGTTTTTTCCTTTCTTGGAACTAGGAATAGTCTGGAGTAGAATCCTTTGCCTTGTTCTGTTATTGGCACTTTTTCCACAGCTCTCATCTTTGTTAGTTGCATTATCTGCTGTAGAGCTTCTGTTTTTTGATTTGGAGGCAGGTTTGGCATTCCTCTTTTGACTGGTAAAGTGTGGAAGTGGAACCGGTATCCTTGGTCTACGGTTTGCAGAATCCACTTGTCTTTTGTGATATAGTGCCAGTTTTTCGAAAATAAGGTTAATTTTCCGCCTAATGGTGCTGCTATTTGTTCCCTGGTAGGCGGAGTTAGCATCAAGTCACTGTGCTGTTGTAGTGGCAGTGGCTGTGTCTGTGCCTCTGTTATTACCTTGCCACTGTCGTCCTCTGTAGGCACCCCCTCTGGATTGATTTCTGCCTCTGGGACGTCTATTCCTGCCCCTTTGGGATCTTGTGGAGTCAGGAAAGGACCAATTTTTGGCAGGCCAGTTCCTGCTAAACCTTGGGGGTTGAACCTGCAAGAAATCTTTAACTGTTTGTACAGATTTTGCCTTTTCTTCCATTTTCTTCATTACCTGCTGGGCAGGTGTACCAAACAAACTGGCCTTATCCATAGGTGCATCTAATAACTTAGCTTTAACATGATCCGGTAAGACCTGTTCCTTCAGCCATGCATGTCTTCTTATCACTGTGCCAGTCATGGCTGATCTAAATGAAGCCTCCAGTGCATCATAGCCACATTTTAAGGAATGGTTACTAACCTGTTGTATGTTATTTACCATTTCTAATATATATTTCTTATCTATAGAGTCATCAGAGGATAGCTTTTTAGTTAACTGATCAAGCATAAACTCTTGGTATTGTATCATGTGAAACTGACAATTTAAAGCTCTAGCTGAGAGAGTAGCAGAGGTGTAAACCTTTTTGCCCCATCTGTCTAAAGACCTGGCTTCCCTTTGAGAAGGAATAGGGTTTTGCTGTAGTCGAGGCTCCTGCCTTAGCGCCCTGGGATATGGTTTCGGCGTCTGCAAGTGGGGCCTTGTATAAGTGGTGATGAGTGTCTGGAACCCTGTAAAATCTGTCTGGTTTGACAGGGGCTGGAGGTAAGGAATCTGGTGCAGTGCAGACATCATTAAATGCATCGTCCACAACAGAGAGGATAGGAGGTATAGCTAAAGGCCTGTGTTGTGGTAGGTGCAGAAAGGTCCTAAGTCTTTTTCTGGAATCTGAGAAATCCTGTTCCTGCCATTGGAATTGTTCTCGCATGGCATGTAAGGTTTCCCCAAAGGAGAATTCTTCTGGTGGAGAAGCAGCTGGAATGGATTCTTCAGCATCTGAGTCTTCATAATTGGAGAAATGAGCCTCTGGCTGGTCTGCAATATCAGAGTCCTCCGCGGAATCATCAGAGGACACAGGCTCGGGGGGCTCTGCTCTAGGTCTCTTTTCTGGGGGCTGAGAGGCCCTGTCTGGGTGAGATTGAGATCCCCTAATTAAGGATATTAAATCCTCTGCCAGAGTAAGTATTTGTGAACTAGAAGTGGGCCTAGTAGAGGGGGGCTTAACAGGCCCTGATTTAGTAGATTTGGCTGCTTTAGCCCTGGCAAAGGCCTTAATAGACATGGCTGCAGGAGGCCTAGCAGCACCACGTGCTGGGGTAGAGACATCCAAAGGGATGGTGTCTGATAAGTCACTAGTAACCACTGTAGGTAAGATTTCTGAGGCCGTTTCAAGTAAGGTAGCAGGAGCCTCAGTAGCAGTCATTGATTCAGCTGTGCTTTGATCAGTTTTCTCGGTTTCGGCCGAAACCGAGACACTCGCGGTTTGCTTAACCATGGTTTTGGCCGAAACCGCGGACCGCGAGTGTCGGTCTTTTTCTTTGCGTTTTTAACAATCTGGGTAGTCGGAGGATCCGACGGCATAATGTACGCAAAATCTGAGCCGAAAAACTGTTCAGCAAACTCCGACCGACGCCTAAGCGTTCGTCGGTTGAATGAGGCACAGGCTGAACAGGCTGCTACGTCGTGGTCTGGGCCTAAACAAGGCAAACAGTAAGAGTGGAAATCTTTATGAGGTATTTGTTTCCCACAAGTTAAACAGTTATTGACTTTTTCTGACATCGGCTGAGGCAAGAAAGAGTCCCCAACAGGGTACTTAGCTTTTAGAAGTCTTCGAAGTAGTATTTGGAAGTAGTAATCTCTGGATCTGACCGACCGGCACTTGCGAACAGCTTCTGCTTCGGGCGCCACGCGGCAAGAAAGACTGAGGAAAATGGCGTCGGCTGATGCCTTTATACCCGAAGACCAACAGAGATGACGTCAGGTGAAGTGCGACATCAGCCGAAGCCGGACCCGGACTTTGGAATCCGGCCGACCGAGGGGCTGCCTGACAACAGGACAACCCAGTTGTTATGACTGCAGATGCATCCATGAAGGACATCTGGGTGCCATAATCGACTCTCCAGTCGACACAAGCATCCTCCAAAAGGGCCTCATAGAAACAGACAACTGGTGCCAGAGCCATGGCCTCAAGCTAAATGCCAAAAAGTGTATAGTCATCCCCTTTGGCAAAAACAAAGTGCCCACAAATTACCACATAGGTGGTAATCCATTAAGTACAGAAGAAGTAATTAGGGACCTGGGGACTCAAGTTGATAGCAATCTCTCATTTGACAACCACGTGGCCAAAGTGGTTAGAAAAACATTTTATATAGCCCACCTAATCATGAAGGGATTCACATCTAGATCAGGGGACGTCATCGTGCCTCTTTACTCATCCCTCATCAGGCCCATAATTGAGTACAATGCCCCTTTTGGGATGTACCTTACCAGACACCTGCAGCAACTGGAAAGACCCCAAAAGTACCTCACCAAGAGGATCAAAGGGCTCAAACAGATGCATATGCTGCCCGGTTAAAGAAACTCCAGCTCTACTCAGTGGCATACCGCCTGTTCAGAGGTGATCTGTGCCTGACGTATAAAGCCATGTCCAACCCGGAATTAATGGACATGCTGCACCTCAGAAAATCCAAATCCCATCGAGCTACGTGCTCGAGAGACTTGAACCTCAGCACTGAAATAAATAGGACATGCTGGAGGGACAGATTCATAACCCAGAGGCTCCCTTCACTCTGGAATAAAATCCCAGTCCAGGTCAGGCAGAGTCCCTCACTGACTCTCTTCAAGAGGAATCTTGATGAGTGGATGGGAGATTGCAGGTTTACCCTGGGTATCACTTCTGTGTCACTGTTAGACAGAGGCACAGTATACTAACCTCGAAAAAGGGCATAGCAAAATAAATTAAAAATGGGTGGCGAAAGCCAAACACATTCTGGCTAGGCTTATAAATGTCCTAGGGCAAATAGCCTAGTATGAACCTATATGTATTCTAAGTTAGACCCCAAGATCACTTCAGTAGTCTGACCAGCAAGAAGAGTTCTGACAGCAATGCAAAATAAAGTAAAAGCTCAGTTAGATAAGATGGTGTAGTAAGGTATGATTTGTCCAGTTACAGACCAAAAGAATGGGTGTCATCCATGGTAGCCACTCATAAAAAGGCTCAGATGAAATCAGAATTTGCATTGATCTTAGAGATTTGAACAAAGCCTTAAAAAGACAATACCATCCAATGTGCACAATTGAAGTTGCAGCTCTAATACCGAATGACAAACTGAGCAGATTACGTCATTCATTGAGGGAAGGAGAGACTGTACAAATTCAGACAACAAAAGGTTTTGATTGAATAGGACAGATTACAGGCATATGTGCCAAGTAGAGATATTATCTGGTAAACTCCAAGAGTATGGTGTATAGGAGGAATCGCAGACATCTTCCTGTACCAGAATCATCATCGTTGCAATTACAACATTGTATCTGTAATACAAACTCTAAATCAGAGCATGAGTCAGGCATTGTTTCCAGACCAGAATGTGTTCAAAAGTCTGATTTTGTTCCACAAAGTGATTCGAACATTCCACAGGTCACCATTTTACAGAGACTGTCCCAGTTGCTAAGTCAAACTCCCAGTTTCATGTCACACGATAGGGATGAGTTTCTAAGCCTAGTGTGAAATACACAGCAACATGGTCTTGATTGCATATATGTGTACTAAGTATTGCATAATGTATGTCTTTAGATTATCTGCAATTTCTGCATACTAAATAATCTCATGAGAAATTGCATATCTATTTCTCAGAGAGAGAGGATGTAGATCAGAGTGTAACATGTGTGTGCTACTTCTTTAAGAATCATATAAGGCTGTGTGTGTGCAGGTATAAATTCCAGACGCATGCAATTCCTAGTGCCAGTATGTAGAAGCACCAAGTGAGTGAGCATCTATGATCACAGCTGTTAGTCTGTATACAAGTTACTTAAGTCGTAGTCAGAAAGCCTCTATAGTGATGCCTTTGTATAGAGTAAAGCTGCTTAAACAGAACCCATAAAGACTCGTTTATTCGTGTACCAACATGAAAGCGACAGGGATGGAAGAAAATTCTGAGCAGGGCTTGTGTTAAAAAGAAAAAAATTTAAAGGACTGCACGAAACTTGTGGAATGCAGCATGCTCTATAACCTAACACTAAACAGCCCACCACTACCACCTGCAACCCCATCACATAACAGATAGCCAACATATAGTTCTATCATCTTGAAGAACAATTCCTCCAGGAGATTTAAGCAACAAATAAGGGACACAATGACAGGTAGCATTTGGATAAAGCAGGTGCTACAAAAAAGAGCATATACAATGGCTACTGAAAAAATTAAATCAGAAAGCATGTGTCAGTCAAAACTCAGTATATGTAAGCCTACAAATCTCATGGCACAAAAGCAATGCACTGCCACTGTGCCTATAAACTTACACGATTAGGGCAAACTGATGTCCATGCAAATATACATTTGAGACCAAAAAACATATGTAGTAGTCACTCCTGTGAAGGGTACGTACTACAACCACCAAATAATACGAAGGCGCAATCAGCATTAGGAGCATGTGGCAAACATGCACTGCTGTATCATGTTAACAGACATGCCACAATCCAATATGCTTTACACATTATCACGAGATCCCCATGATATCACCCACCACATACTGAGCCTAGTACATGTATATTAAACGTACTTTTGCACACTTACATGCACTCTACATTTTCCAACAGGGTTAATACCATTCCAGTAACACCATTTCCCCGTCTTTACAGTAATGTTTTCACCAGTTCGACCATTCTGACGCATCAAGAACACAACTCCTGTTTATTCTTAAAACAAGCCAGCTGTTAAGTGCATGTATGGCAGAAAAGCATGAGCAGTAACTTCAAAAGGCAACTGCATCAGTTCAAAACGTCTGTAATAAACCATAATTCACTAACATCTAAACCTGTACAATACAAATCTCTCCGCGTTAAATAAAATTAGGCAAACAGCATTTCACCACCATTCAGAAATGCCAGATAAATGGGTTTAATTGTGCTCTCTCTACCAGTAACCAAAAGCTTTACTGAATTCCAACTACTGTGGGCATAGAAATTCAAACAGACAATGCACATTTTCACTGGCAAATGGATTCCAGCTTGAACTTTGATTCCAGAATGCAGTTCCCTTGGCACAATTCAGAAGCAAGGCAGTATATAACGAATATTCTCGCTCACTTTCTCTGCTTCACAGTCTCCTAAGCAGTATGCTTGATTTTTCTTCAGTTTGAATGAAGTTTCATTGTTTCAAACTCACATACTTCTGGGAGGAGGTCCACATAAGGTAATATATTCTTTTAACATGGACTAACATTTTAAGGAAGCATCAAGCGTCAAGCACTGCAAATGTGTGCACAGTTGAGAAGCAAGTTTTGCTTTTCTAAAACTCAGTAGCAATTTTGGTGAAAAACTATTTTACGTAGGTCACATTTTACATGTCACAAGATTTACTGAAGGCAGCAACCACAACTTTATTTAATTTTTTTAAATAAATAACTTGGCTTAAAAGTTCTGTTTGCTTTACAGAAAAGGCACTGCAAAATTTACTCAGATCTTGTTTATCTTCTGGAAAACTATTACATTTCCTTTAGCATACCACCACCTCTCTACAAACCCCACTGTGCTCTGCACATCCAGAACAGTGTCTCCAACAGTCTCAGAGAGATTGAGCATGTTCTGCTTGATCTCCACCAGTAGCATTATCTGAAATGCATCAACACCATACCAATTTGTTAATTGCAGAAACACTACAGTCTAAATTTGTAGATGCATCACTGACTTGCATGTGTTGTCCCAAACCTGTTTATTTATCCTTTGTTTACAAGGTTAGTCGCACTAGGCCCCTGGTACCATGGGATCTTTTATATCCACCTGAACTACAACCAACTTACGTAGATTGGACCTCAGTTTAACATCTCATCTAAAGGATGACACAGAGTGCAACACCCCTTTATGCTGCACTGCAGCGTTAGCAATCCATCTACCTGGTGTGGGAATAGAACCCAAAGTCTGCTGCACCAAAGACAAATGTGCTACCTGTTGCACCACACAATTTTTTTGGGTACATGGGTTCCCACACATACACAAACAACTTGGAACATAACTCCACGTTCCTTAAAGGATAATGGGATATTAAAGCAGATCGCAAAACCTGCTGTCTCCTTTAGTCCCTGTTTGTTGATACAGCCTCGAAAAATCACTCATGCAGCTTTAAAAACTAATCCACTCAACTGTTTTCCCTGTTAGGCTTCCTACCTTTCCATACTGTTTTACTTTCACTTTGAAAACCAAGTTGAAAAAACTCTAGCTGGCTCTGAAATGATGATGTCACATCTGCCAGAGCTCTTGCTCGAGCTACCGGGACATTTCCACCCTCATCAAAGTGATGTAATCCCCACCTGATTTGCATGCTGTATAGAACAGCTAGTGGACCTCCCACAGATTGTGATGTCAGAGTTGCCTTGCCCAGCCCACTCTTAACCTAGCAAAAATGTCAAACTATAATCTCACTTTTCTGAAGAGCCTTACCGATATGTGACAAAGTACAGGCAGAAGCACAGTAACAGCTGCAAAAGCTAAGAGCATAAATTTGCAATGACCATGCATAAACATTAATTGCATGTTTTTACAAAAGAAGCAGATGTCTGTCATAATCAATCGACAACACTACATCAGATTACAAGAAGTATGCATTACTATAATTTTCTTAAATTACCACTTAGAAAAACCATGTGGGTGCTGTCATGCAAGTCTGTGAAATATTTGTGTTTATAGTGCATCATTTGTTAGCTATTTAACCAAACAGGAAGGAAAAATAAGTGGGAGTTTGATGCTTTGCAAAACGGCGATTATTCCCAGTGCTATGTAGCTTGGTTCTAAATTTGACAGGAGGAGTGCAACAAAAAAAGTCTCCCACTGTAAGGAAGGAAAGGCTGGCAAGAAAACAGTACATTAGTCTGGTCACCTGCTGTGAGCTGTCAATCACATGCAGATAATGGGTCAAATTACCCTTAGCTCTTTGACAGCTAGAGAAGGTAGGTGTGAAGGGGGAGGGGATACCTTGAAGACAGTAGCGGCCTTAGGTCAACTGGTGCCCTAGGCAAAAGGGCTCCACGGCGCCCCCCCACCACCACCCAGTGCCCCCATCCTGGTCTACCTACACCAAATAAACATTGAAAAAGTGCCCCTGCTAGACCGGTACCCTAGGCGGCCGCCTAGATGGCCTATGCCTAAGGCCGGCTCTGCTTGAAGAACTAGATTTCAGCTTTCACAAAAGAAATCAAGTTAGCATTTCTAAGAAGAAAGAGCAATAAAATGCACTTTTCAGTTCTGTAGCATTTGAACTGCTTGTGGTTGAAGCAGTCATTGAAAAAGGATAACATTTTAACCAAAAGTAGGTGACTATAACACACCAGTTAATGCCTGTAACATCCGTGAACTGACATTAGCTTTAGGGAAAACGTGGCAGATCTGATGCAAGACAAAATGCATTATGGGATACTTAGAAGCAGACTAAACAGTCAGAATTATTTCAAGATGCAGAAATTGCTTAGAAAAATATCTAAAAATCTCTACATAGTCCCAGAGTGGTGTTAAAATGTAGGAAACACCAAACCATGATGAAATAAACATGTTTTTTGAGTCTGTTGGTGCGGTTGTCCTTTAACTTTAGCTTGTGGCGACTCTACATCAGACCGTGTCACAGTTGTAGTGTATGCATTCTGCTGACCTGTAGCAACATTCTCCATACTACTTGTAAATGACAAGTTAATGTTTCATAAGACTACACAACCCCATCCGTTACCACAGACTAGGCATAACTGGCAGTACCAGACCCATAGACAAGAAATACATCAAATCCATAGGTACGGACTATAAACCCACATTCAGACTGACACCCTTCAAAAAAATATCACTGTTGTGACATCACCTGTGCTTGATGTTACAGCACCTAAAAAAGAGAAAAATGGCAAACTCTGCAATAAATTATATAACAATATGCAACACAGCTGCCACCTGAAGTACTTGTGTTATTAAATGAGGCCAGGACACGTGGCCAGCAGTAAGTGAAGACACAGCAGGTAAATAATGCCATCTATCAGTGAATAAGATGAAATCTTGTGAGTGCAGTGCATTACACAAACCATAATGCCTAAGAAGTGGGTGTTATAGGGAAAATACCACCAAGGAATGTTGTGAAGCTCAACACCACAGGCAGAGGGTCTCTCCAATGCATGAAAGACAATTACTGCCCTATAAATACCAACATGCAGGAGGTACTGTGATTAGCAAACAGCCTGTACGTATGTCTTGTTGACTCCAAGCTTTTTTAGTTTAGTGCACAGTTCTGTGTTTTGAGGACAAGTAGTGCCTTTTGTTTTACTCAAAACATGGGATACAGAGGTAGCATGGAAAAAATAATTTACTACAAAATAAGAGAGCAGCAATCCTGTCTACATGCTGAAGCTAGACACTTAGAAATTTAAATCAGAACATATCCAGGCATTTCAGTCAAAGCTCAGAAATGCAGAAAACAAAGATCAATTCATTTATTGGTTTATTACTATAGTGGGGGGGGGTCTCACCTTAATAAGGAGAATACTGACAAATGTCACTTTACAACAGTAAAACTGAAATACCCTCTCCCTCCTGCTGCAAAAATGTACTTCTACAAAGTCTGATGTAAATGTAAATAAAGGCATGTCCACAAGTATATTTTTAATGTGTTAGTTTCTCTGTGGTGAAGAAATTGAGATGTCCAAGGAATGTGCTTCTGAGAGGATCTCTGACGGTCATTTCGGATGATGGGCGCAGGGGTTCAAAATTGAGATGGTGTTGGTCATTTGTTGTGATATCTAAAGCTGATGTTAAGGTCTGAGTGAGTTGTGGAGCCAAAAGGTCTGAGCTTTATACGCAGATGTGGGGCCGCTACTCAGAGATTTCCTTTTATATACTACGAATACTAGAAGACAGGACGAACAGTATTTATAAAAGGTAACACAAACCTCAAGATTGTCTATAAAGGCAAACATAGCCATATCACACACATTGCTGTACACAAAACATCTTTTTTCACACCTAAAAGCTGGTAGAATTTGGGTGGTGAATCAATGTTAGCATAAATGTGGTAACATTCATGTTCAGTAACAGTCTGTCTTGCTGTCTCTTCCTGTTGAGCCACCTTTATGTAGTATTACCTACCCTTGTTTTAGATTGTTTAACAAATCACATTTCAGCATATACAACAGTCATTTACTAAATATGTAACATCAAACAGCTACAGTACATGTCAAACTGCTCTGTAAAGTGTATCCAAAATGTGGATCCAGAAATAGCAAGAATGGCCATTTCAGGATCAAGGCTGATGATCAGTCACATAGCCTCTGTGGTCTACGGCTGGCTTTTCTCTTTCTGACCATATTCTGAACTGTCTGTCTTGTCCTACAGCTCCTTTATCCTCAAATCTACAAATCAGCTGCCCATGGCCATAAGCTTCACTGTCATCTCTAACTACCTCTGCCCATCTCTCCCAACACGCATTTCCTTCTTCCCACCATGGTCTACCAGAAGTGGTCACACCTGTCAACAGCAATTATAATAAAACTTGTTCTGTTCAATCACTTATTTTCTCTCTCTCCCCATCATTTATGTATTAAAAAAAAAAAGCACCAATAAAACAACCCATCTCAACATAATGCAAGGTGAATCCACTAAAGCATGCTGTACATCCTGACAGCACCAAATACACACCAAGTGTATGTAGGCAGACGCAAGCTATAGTATTCCTACAGCACACAAACTCTAATGAAATGTAAATGTTTCATTAAGTTTACTGTGCACACTGTTACAGTAGAGGTTTTTCTTCATTTTGTGTGAGCAAAACAAATGATTTGCCTATAAAGATTAAAATTATATGGGAAAATGGCAGCGGACACTATCTTCATGAATATTATATCTACACCAGCAGTCCCATACCACTCTTAACAGTTCTCTAACTTCACATGCTGCAAACATTTTAGCACTAAATCATACTTGGCTGTGGGTAATGCAGAATTTATTCACAGATGTTATGTTGTGGTCTGATCACAAGGCTAAAGACCAAATCAAACAAAGCCAGCCACGGGAAAGTCCTGCATTTCCCACAGCCAATCATGAGTTACTGCTACTATAATTACATTACTGTTACTAGAATGACATTTAGGAAAATCATTACTTACCCTGTCTAGATATATATACAAAATTCAGTGCTCCTCCAAGACTTCTCCCTTTTATGTGATTAGCTGAAGCACAAACTGCTCATATGCAGAGTACATACATGCCAAAACTTCAACTATACCTATCAGTTTCCGATGTTGTTTGTTGGACATACCCCGCATCAACCCCATGAGGCTTTTCTTTTTTCATTTAATGTTTATGCTCCAAGGATCTGTCTTGAAGTTGATATGAAGATGGCTTACCTGGTTAGTGGCACAGACAAAATGAGTTTACAAGCTGGACTTCTTCCTATTAGTAATGCTTGATTTTTGCTCTAGCCAATCAGTATGCACATTTTTTTAATATAAATGAGTTAATTGCATCATTGCACCTTTCTTTTTACATTTTTAATTCTTGTACATGGGTAACCTTTTGCACAGCTTTTTACTTATCTAATACTTTACATCAATAAAAAGTGTACAACCTTATTTGTTCAGTACTGCTCTTCAATGTTTATATTCAACTAAGAAAACATTATGGTTTAAATTTTAGTACCAGATGTGATTTGCATTAGCAGTGGTACTCACCATATTTATGTAGAAGAACAGTCTAAACGTTTGTCACACTCAGCATAAAAGCTTTACTTGTACTCAACAATCTTATTTAAATATGAAACAGAAATACAAGTCAAACACACATGGATTAATCATACTTTCAATAAAGCTACTGTTTGATAAACTTGTGAATTAATTACCTTTATGCAAAAGTTGGGATAGGGTGCAGGTATTAGATAAGGGGTCTAGTACGCAGGTAAGCAGAAGATGCAAATTAATGCTGAACCAGAGTGGACCATGCACATGCAGAATGAAGGGGATATTTCTGGCAGTAGTGAAACTATTTCTTTATCATAAAACTTTATTTTCATAACAGTGAACAAATTTATTACAAAACTATTTACATATTCCCACAGCGGATTTATATATCAAAGTTATACAAATCAAAACAATTAATATTTTTCAAGCATACCTAACTAAGCCAAGACTTGCATGTATGTGTAATATTAGAAGTTCTTATCTTTATAGTATACAATTTACTACAGCAAACATGTTTTGCCATACTAAAATTCAACACTAAGGGGTAGCTTTTACTATTTTTCTAGATAATGCTAGAATAGACCATAGAAGCACTTAAGTTTTAGGAACACTCAGGAATCGGAGCATTAAATAAAACCAAAGATTTGGAAATATTACATCTATCTGACCACAGGACTTGAATGAAGTTATTAATTTCTTTCCAAAGAGAGGAGATAACCTCACATTCACAAGCCATATGCATCCAATCGGTTATTTCAGAATCATATCTCCAGGATTTAATTCTATTTGATTTACACACAATTGTAATTTTGTTAGGTGTAACAAAAGCTCTGTTTAAGAATTTCCAAAAGAAAATTTTCCAATATAATGAGGATGTAGTTTTATCTGTAGACTTTAATATTATTTTCTTGTTTTCTTCAGTGAAGCCTTTATTCATTTTTGAGGAATAATTCCAATAAGTATTACCAAAGTATGTGAGATCTAACCTAAGAATTTTATACATTTGTGACCGGTATAATTTGTTGTATTACTGCTAATACTTAAGAATTTCAATACTTTGGGGAATGATTTATCTAAATTAAATATCTTATCTTTATGTTCACAAAACATCTACATATTTGAAGTATTAAACAATTCTTAGAGTCATGATTGTGTCTAGACCTTAAGTTTTCAATGATATGTATTTGATTACCATTTAAAAACTGATGTCAATAAGTTACTCTGTTCTTTCAATTCCATCATTTTGGTGAAATTGTGAGTTTCAAAGCATTCATTTGTATATGCTACTGGAATTCAGAAAAAGTCTTTAATACAATGAGAATAAGTGAACTTCTGTAAAGAAGAAATATTATTTATGTAGAGAATTTGATTAGAAGAAATATTTCCATTTACACAAATATCTTTTAATAGCCAAATAAAAACTATTAGGGATGATTTTTTATGACTGTGGTATGTTTACTATTTACAGATAACATTTCTTGATGTATGCGTTTCCATTTTGAATCCTATGATGACTATCCACAATGCAATAACTTTTACAAATGTTAAAATAGCATACAATTGAATATCTTGGAATCCTATTCCACCATTATCCCAACCTTTTCTGTGCCAGCTAAAAGAAACTCTTGGTTTACTGGTATGGGAAAGAAATGTAGCAACGTTATTTATCTTCATTAATTTTTTTTGCTGGAGACAGTACTAAAGATTGTATGACAAATAATATTTTGGGGAGAATTACCATCTTAATTAACACTAATCACTCTTCCATAGTAAAAAAAGAATTTATTCCAATTTGTGACTAAACTTTAAATTTCATCAATAAGCTGATGAAAATTTGTTTGTATCATTTCTTTACTGTTAGACAAAATGGTTATACCAAGATACTTAATTTGAGTGCTACTCCAAGTTGAAGTCAGAATAATTTTTGTACGAGTTTTTAATTTTTTTCTTAATATACCTGTTATGACAATTTTAAATTTGGGATTTCATCAAATTGTCTTATAGAACTAATTATGTTCTAATTATTCTTCCATGTTTCCTATCATTAGTAAAATGTCATCAGCAAAGAGCTGAATCTTTAGTTCAAAATTATCTTATTCCTGATTCCACTAATGTTCTTAAAGTTATACACTTTAAGAGCTTTAAAATGCAAGACCAATTCAATATTCAAAAGCTTTATCTAAATCAAGACTAATGATAGTGAAAGTTCTTGCACAATCTATTAGTGTCAAGGGTGTAGCCAGCCATACTCTTTGTACTCGGAGTACATTTTTTTCTTAGCATCGTTTCAATGTGGCTTTTTTTTCAGGTCATAATGTCTAAATGACTGCCTTTAACAGCAGATGCAATATTGCTAATCTAAAAAATATTTGTAATGGCTTTAGGGGAACAGCTGTGTTTGAGGGACAGCATTTTTGAGAGATGTGTCCATTTGCCAGGTGTCCAACGCAGGGGGGGTAGCACAAAGAATTTGAGAGTGCAAAATGGAATTTACTTGCTACACCCCGGATTAGTGTATGAATTCTTATTATATTATCCTGTACTTGTTTATTTAAAATGTACCCTGTTTGATCACTGTTAATTAGTTTAGGTATTAGCACATTAATTCTGCTGGCTAAAGTGGACATGAACATGTTACAGTCCATATTTAAAGTGAAATGGGTCTGTAGGGTGCATACTTTGTAGAGTCTTATGTTGTTTTAAAATAGGTGATACAAGGGAATATTTTCAAAATAAGGTAACCTCAGCAGTTGTTTCTATTTCTCTAGAGATATTTCCTAATATGTAACAGCATCACCTGGTAGTACTTTATATAATTCTGGGATAATGCCATCTAAGCCTGTTGCCTTATCTTTTCACTTTTTTATTTGATCTTTTATTACTATTAAACACTTGATATACCATTCACTATTTGTTCACTTAGTTTTTTTAAATACTTTCTCTTAGGAAAGAGAACTACTTGATCATGATTTGTATTTTTTATTTATATTTTCATAAAACATTCTAAAGCTCTCAAGACCTTTAATACTTTTTTATTTATATGTGTTATAATTTCTTTTATATGATTTAGTTTATTCACCTTCTTTGATCTAATAGCAAGTTTATGAAAGCTGTCAAAGTAAACTTTGTCATACAGAACACAGAGGAAACGTGTACTACTGCACAAATGTTTGATACTCAGGCTCGAACCATACGAATGACAGTTTACAGAAGGAAGCTGGATTAAATTATTAAAAACATTAAATACAAACAGAAGAAATACAACAGCAGGAATAGACTTGACAGAAATACAAGGATATGCAAATAACAGTACTATAATAAGTAAGACAGGCACACATGCAAACTCACCAACCACCAATATATACCATAAACCTACAGCACATAGTTTTTCTGGTGCAGATAGAGATGTATGAAATAAGTTATTCAGAGAGTTTATGTAAACAATAACATATTGCATGCAAATAATGTTTTACCCATGTAGTGCATTAGGCTACGGGTTTGTTATTAAGCAGTCTGATAGTGTGGGAAGAAGATATTATGGAATCTGGACATCCTACAACTAATGCTTCTGTAGTGCTTCTTGTTGGCAGGAGTTTGAACAGTCCATGAGCTGGATGGTGTTTATCCCTCAATTTTTTGACTCTGCCATACCATCTGTTTGAATGCAGGTCCTGTAGGGATTGAAGGCTGGAGCAAATGAGTTTTGTGGCCTGTTTAACAATCTTATCCAGTGGCTTCCAATCGGCTTGGGAGTAATTTACGTACCAGACAACGATGATGTTTTTCAGTACATTCTCGATCATGGCTCTGTAGAATGTGAGTAGGACCTGTGGGGGGAGTTTAGCTTTACAAAGTCTCCTAAGAAGTGGAAGCATTGTTGGGCTCTCTTTATAAGGTAGGAGGTGTTTGTGCCCCAACTTAGGTCTTGCAGGATGCGTAACCCTATGAATTTGGTGCCTCCCCATTACACTATCTGCACCTAGATTCATGCTTCTGTTTCATGTTAGTGTGCCGCATAGTTTAAGTATATATCATAAAAAAGCCCATCAAGCTATTATGAGTGAGGAAAAGTTAAAAAGCTGGTTAGATTCTGTTTCTTAGAGGTAAGCAGTCTGGTTTACTTATAATCAATCTTTCCCTACAAATTTATCCCTTCTGCCTTTACTACCTTTAATTCTCTCAACCTTTGCTCCTATACTTTGCTCACTATACTTTCACTACATTCTCTCCCACCTACTTTTTTACTTATATATATATATATATATATATATATATACTTATTGACTGTCTTTTATCTCTTTATACCTCTCTTCTCCCCACATCAGCTACTCTTATTGCACACACAATCTCGCTTCTCCACACCTTCAATCTATCCCTATGCTTCCCCTAATGCTTTCTGTCCTTCCTTCTTCCTATTCAAATGATTAACCAAGATTGCAATAAAATTCCTCAGTTACCTTGCAAATATCTGACATCTCTTCTATTGCAATTTTTGACATGTACACTTTTAGTTATATTTGGCTGTGGTGGTGGTGCTGCGGTAGCGTTGTCGCCTCACAGTTAGACGTTGCCTGTTCGAATCTCAGTTAGAGCATCTTCTGTGTGTCGACATGCGTGAATAGGCGTTCCTTCGTTGAAGGTTGTGCGTTAGGCCCAGCAAGCCAGCACGTAAAAATCTACTGCCAATCATTAGCGGACCGGAGTTCCGCTGTGGCGACCCCTAACCGAGAAAAGCCGAAAGACACAAACAAAAACACTTTTAGTTATATAAGAATTCCACTGTAACACATTAAATTATGAACCTTGGAGCTTTTCTCCCTAGGCCTCTGCTGAAAATGAGATCCTAGGACCCCAGTCAGACTTTGCCAGTAAACAAATGTCAAAATAAATACAATAAAAAAACTCACCTCTCATTATCTCCTTAATCTACTATAGGGAGGATGTCAGTTATTTTCATATTTATTAATTTATAACTCGGGTGATTTCATAGGTCTTCTATTTTATTTACTATGTATAAAGTTGATGACAATGTCCCAACTATACACACACACACACACACACACACACACACACACACACACACACACACACCCTGATCTGTTTGTGTATATATTTTATTTTATACTATTATATTCCCAAGTTCTATATTTTAGCTATAATCCTAGTAGTGTGCCGTTTAATAGAGCACTTATATTTCCCTTATATAACTGATCATCTTTAATCTAGTTCTACTATAGTATCAGTCCTACTAATTCTTTATATGCTACACTTAAGGGTATTCGAACAAACATCGGAAACATCTTCCCCTTAAGATTCAAACTTTCCAGTATAAACTGTCGAGATTTTACATTTAGTGATCATTAAAAGAAGCAAAGAAATACAATCCTTTTTTTTTCCAGACGTATTTCTGTAAGCTAATATATAGCCTACCTTTTGCTATACTGCAAGAATTCAAAAGTTGGTAGTGGTTTTAAAACGCAATTTGCTGTCTTTTACTCATTATCCAACACGCATTCAGTATTATTTTTGTATACGATTCAAAATTGTATGCTTAATCAATCTAATATGTATTGCTTTAAGCTGTATTTGTATTGTTTTAAGCTGTATTACCAGCTTTCACAGTCATCACACCCTGGAATTTTGCATTTTAACATTCCAACATGTCACTTCTGGGTTCAGACAGTGAGTTGAAAGGTCAGTTTTCACTTTTAGACAGGAAGTAGTAATCTGGACACCTTATAGAATTTTCAAAGCTCTCAAAGCCTCACAAAAGAACCTGAAGCTCTAATTAGCTTGTTTTAAGCTAGTGTTCATATTAAGGGCATGAAAATTATTTATCTGTTATAACTCGCACAAAAACACTTGGGATGTTTGCTAGTGAATTTAAGCCACTTCTGCAGTATTCAGTAACCATCCAAACCTTTCAAAACCACTAAAAAAAACTAAAATCATTCCAATGCATTTTACCCTTAACAAACGTTTATATGTAATGGAATAACATTTTAGTGATTCTGAAAATACTAATATACCCGTGGCATTTTTGAGTGTTAGTTATTATCCTTTGCTTCAACAGAAAAATCTTACTAAGCAAATTTAAATAAATGATCACTAAATAGTGCATTCATACTATGGTAAAGCTCAAAGACACTATAGTGCCTTTAATATCAGATATGCAGTGGTATTTTATGTACATATTACCGATATATTTATGGACGGCACAAGTGGTGCAACAGTAGCATCGCTTCACAGAAAGAGGTTCTCCAGTTTGATTCTCTGCTGGAGTGTGTTTTGTGTGGAGTCCTGTATGTCCTCCCTGCATTTGTGTGGGTTTTCTCTGGGTACTCAGTTTCCTCCCAAGTTACAAAGACATGCATCTGGAGCATTTCTCCCCGGGCTTCCGCTGAAAATTGAGTTCGTTCCAAGTCAGACTTTCCCGGTAAACAAATGTTAAATAAATATTCAAGATTTATATGTGTTGTTTTAGATGAAGCATTATATCATTCTTTAAATAAGACATTACATTTAAACATGGATTAAAATAATAACAGTTATGTGTGATCAAAGTATAACTTCATAGGTTCATACTAGGCTATCTGCCCAAGGGCATTTATAAGCCTAGCCCATAGTTATGTGGCTTTCGCCACCCCTTTAGTTTGAATAAAACTATGCCTATTATTTTGCTGTGCCTCTGTCAAGCAGTGACACTGAAGTAATCCCTGGGGTATATCTGTGATCTCCCATCCATTGGTCAAGATTCCGCTTGAACAAGGCCAGTGAGGTGCTCTGCCTCACATGTACCGGGATTTTGTTCCACAGCATAGGGAGTCTCTGGGTGATGAATCTGTCCCTCCAGCACGTTCTATTAATAACCGTGTCAAGGTTTAAGTCTCCCGCCCTTGTGGTTCTGAGGATCTAGATTTTTGAGGTGAAGCATATTCATCAAATCTGGGTTTGACATGGCCTTATATGTCAGGCACAGGTCACCTCTGAGCAAGCGGTATGAGACTGAATACAGCTGGAGTTCTTTCAGTCGGGCAGCATAAGACATATTTTTGAGACCCTTTATCCTTTTGGTGAGGAACTTTGGGGCCTTTCCAGCTGCTGCAGGTGTCGGGTCAGATACATTCCAAATGGGGCATTGTACTCAATCATAGGTCTAATGAGTGATGAGTACAGGGGGGACGATGACCTCCCTTGATCTAGATGTGAATCCCTTCATGATCAGGTGGGCAATGTAGAAGGTTTTCCTAACTACTTAAGCAACATGAGTGTCAAACGAAAGGCTACTGTCAACCTGGGTCCCCAGATCCCTGATGACTTCTTCTGTGCTCAGTGGATTGCCACCTATATGGTAGCTAGTTGTAACCTTGTTTTTCCCGAAGGGTATGACTATGCATTTCTTGGCGTTTAACTTTAGGGCATGGCTCTGGCACCAGTTATCCATTTCTGTGAGGCCCTTCTGAAGGATATCTGTGTCAGATGTGTTTTCGACTATGGCCCAGTTTGCAGTCATCTGCAAACTTTGTCAGCCATAACCCTCCTGTGTTTGCTTGTACTTCAGAAAAGTAGATGCCGAACAAGAGTGGACCCAGGACTGAGCCCTGTGGGACACCACTTGTGACAGGCTTTGAGTCTGACATGGCTCCAGCAACTCTGACCCTGTGGGTTCTGTCACTTAGCCAGTTTGCAACCCATCTTGTGATGTATGGGTTTACATTCAAGCTGATGAGTTTTTCGATGATACCTGAGTGGGGTATTGTGTCGAAGGCCTTTGCCAGGTCGAGGTAGGCTGTATGAACTGCCTTTCCCTCATTAATGGCCTTGGTGACTGTCTCGAAAACGTCAACCAAGTTTAAAAGGCATGTGTGTCAGGCTTGTGTGTCAGTGTTACACTAATTATTTGATACCATTCCAATAATAGCTTTAATATATGTAAAGAGCCATATTTTTTGTTTTATAATATAACTTCACGTCTTTCCTGAGTCCTTTTATTTTTCACTATTGTCAGTAGCACACTGCTGAACCATGTTAAGATCCCTAAAGACATAACACAAGCTTCATCTCGTTAGTGATTCACTTTTAGTGAAATAAATGGGATGACCCCTTAAACTTTCTACATTACCGCATATGCAATTATATTCTCAAGTTTTAATATGAGTTGTTTTAGATGAAACATGCTGTCATTCTTTAGAGATGACATAACATTTAAACTTGCATTACAATAAATGACAGTTATGTGAGATCAGACTAACTTGTGAGGATATCAGTGAAGCATTAATTTAATATCATTCCCATATTCTCTTTGTATATTTAAGTAGCCACATTTTATAAATATAAAACACACAAGTTGGAAATCAACATGTTTCGTACAGTCCACAGACTACCTTGAACATGCCCCAAGGGGATCATCTTAGTCAAAGACCTGATACTGTTCCATGAGAAGTTCTGCCAGCCCAAAACGCCCAAAATTTTCAGAACCCGGCCTCGCAGTACAACTTGAGATTGAAGGGCAAAAAAAAACACAGTTCATCAGCAACAACAGAGCGAGGAATCGCAGGCGCAGAAGATGAGCCTGCTATAACTGAACACAACAGAACTTCCTAATTTCAAGCTCAAAGAAATTGTTTTGAATGTAGACAAGGATTTCAAAATTTACAACTATACAGACATTATCATTGACCCACCCTTGGTTGAACTATTAGCAAAGGGGAACACACATTTGTTTTATCTAGAAGGGTAGACTTGGCAAAAATACTTCTTCTTCTTCTTTCGGCTTTTCCCGGTTAGGGGTCGCCACAGCAGATCACCTTGTCCGCACATTGAATGGCAGTGGAGTTTTATGGTGTCGAGTTGCCAGCCCGGCGTCCAACCTTCCACAGAAGGCACACTCACACACCCACCTAGGGCCAATTTAGAGTGTCCAATCCACCTGCAGCATGTCTTTGGGATGTGGGAGGAAACCGGAGCACCCGGAGGAAACCCACGCGACCACAGGGAGGACATGCAGACTCCGCACAGAAGGCACCCCAGCCGAGGATCGAACCGAAGAACCTCTTGCTGTGAGGCGGCAATGCTAACCACTGCACCACCGTGGCCACCCAGACTTGGAATTGATTTAAAATTGTAGGTCAGAAAGTTAAACTTGTCATTAATGCTCGGTGACAATATCAACATACAGAGTAGCATCTTACATGCATCTAGTACATTTTGCCCTCCTCTTCACCCTACGTTGTTATTGTTTGAACAAATTTGCGAGTTGGATTTTTCCAGTTCATCCAGTGTAAGATCTAATGACAAAAAATGTCATCTCCGCTCTAACATTTCTAGAGAACAACGTGACTTGTTACACTTAATCCAACAGGCCCCTGTTCGGATTATGTCACCAGACAAGGGGGGTGGGTTAGTAGTTATGTATACTGATCACTACATTAACTAAATGGAAAAGATAGTCAGCAGTCCTACTTATCAGCTTGTATCACACAATGAATTAAATCAAGCTTGTTCCAAAATTAAATCACACTTATACGAGATGTTTTTGGAAGCTAGGATTACTTCTGACCTTTTAAAGTACCTCAGTATGCCAGCCCCTAGAACCCCTATTCTTTTTGGTGTTCTCAAATTACACAAAAACATTGGTAATCCACCAATGAGATCATTAGTAGACGCAAGGTCTAGTTTAACGTACCCTTGGGCGAAATGGGTAGATGAAACCCTTAAAAAAATACGTGACAACAAATTTGTAAAGGCTCTTGGTCATTTTTAGCCCAAATTAACAATTTGGACTATAGCTATTCTTTAAATTTAAACCTATTAGAGGAAATGTTGGACATTATTTTGAACAACAATTGTATCACATTTAACAACAAATACTTCATCCAAAAAACAGGAGTGGCAATGGGGTCCCCATGTGGTGCCAACTATGCAAATTTGGTCATGGCTTCATGGGAGCAAGAGTTTATGAATCAGATTCATTTTTACACCCGCTTCCTTGATGATGTCTTTATACTACTTAATGGTAACTGGGACAATGCAATAACATTGGTAGATTACTTTAACAGTACAACTAGCTTTCTTTCTTTTACATTTGTCTTTGATACAGACCAGATTTCTTACCTGGATGTAGATTTGAGTAACGATGAAATTAAAAAACTCATATTTATAGAAAACACATGTATTCCAATTCTTTCCTCCATTACAGCAGTTGTCACCCTTGGCACCAGAAAAAGTCTGTTGTCAAGGGACAATTTGTGACAGCTGCACGTATGGTCACACTTGAGTCAGACTTTTTACATGAAAGTCAAAAACTGAAGGACATGTTTCTTAAAAGGGGTTACCCTGAGGACCTGACAGATACGATTTGTGACGAAGTCACCATCAAATGAGAACAAGGCCTCTACAGGCCAATTGTTAGTTTGAGTCTCAACAACACTGGAATAATTGATCCTAGTCGTCCTGACAAATATGAATACACAATTAGTCGGATTACTCCCTTTAGTAGTGATGCTAAAGAAATAAAGTACATCCTACACAAAAATTGGGAAATAATTAGAAGAGATGCTCATATTGCTGACAGGTTTGAAAACAGTTCTCGAATTACATACAAGCATGGTACCAACTTGAAAAGTTTATTAGAAGCCAACAAACCGACTTTAAATTGGAAGTGTGGTATGTACAAATGCCAAATGTGCAATGATTGCAAGCACATGAGTACAGGCAAGGAGGCAATTATTAGAAACACTAAGATCCATTCTAGATTTACTTGCCAGTCTAAATCTGTGGTCTATGTGGCCCAATGCTCTGGTTGTACCGCTTTTTATATAGGTAAAACTGACCGTAAGTTGAAAGAACGTGTTTATGAGCATTTGTATAAAATCAGAAATCAAAGCTTAGATCATGCTCTGGCAAGACGCACAGTGCTATACCCACAGCATTTTTTCTTATTTAGAGCCACTGACTCAGTGTCTGATGATAATAGAGGTGGACCTACATCTTTATTATTGGAACAACTTGAACTGTGTTGGCAACTTCGTACTGGATCTTGTTTTTATCCAGGTTTGACCAAAGTAGTATCTTTGGCGTGTATACTCAAACTTAGGAATTTGAGACGCTAGCATACCACCAAATTTTTATACATAGCACCCTTGTTTCTTTTTAGAGAAAAGAAAGTGTAACATTAACATGGTAATCATTAAACCTTAAATACTATTAAAAAATTGAAAACTACAAAACAAAAACCTAAATTAAAATTAAAATTTCAGTTTCTTACAAGTGAAGTAGGACTTCGGTATATTTGTAGGTTCATGTATTTAAGAATATCAAATTCAAACAAACAAAAACAAACAATAAAATATATTTAAACGTATCTCAATAGGCATGCAATAGTATCTATTATTTTTTCTTAGTTTTTCTAACTTTCTTTGTATTATTTGTATTTTTAGACCCTTGACATGTCTATTTGCTAGTATTTAGGCGACTAGTTGGTGTAATAGTAATGTAGCAATTGTTTGTTTTAGACTTCAACTAACTTTAGTGTTTGGTTTAGACTTCAACTAACTTCAGTTTTGTTAGCACCGTTGTTAAAAATTAAGTCTTTTATTTGTTTAATTATTTATTATTTATTTTGCTAGAAGAGGTAGAAATTTGTTGCAAACACAATGTATATTGCATTTTAATTCACAACTTGTGTATCACAGTGAGTAATGTCTCTTTAAGCTAATTGTATGTAGCTTGTGTGGCTCACAACGCCCACTAATTCATTCAGCATTTAATAATGAAGTTTTTAGGATATTTTTTATCTGAAGAAGTTCTGCTAGTGAGCAGGATGAAAAGCGCTTTATTTCTATCACTGGTTTGCAGTTTGCGGGTACTTTGCCAGTACGTTGTGAGTGTTTGTTTCTGGATTAAATATCGTTGGTTTGCTTACTACTCTCATTGCCTTTTTCACTAGTTTGTTGCCTTTACATCCAGCAGTCTGTTCGTGTTTGAAAATCAATAACAGGTCACATTTACATACCCTTAAAAGCAATAAATAAATAAATAAAATAAAATTATATATATATATATATATATATATATATATATATATATATATATATATATACACACACACACACACACACACACACACACACACACACACACACACACACACACACACACACACACAAAACCTTATAAAAAGACACAAGTGCTCTGTTTAAACACGGTGTTGAACTTGAGAATCATATTTTTAAATTTTTGTACTAAAGTTAGTGACAGAGGTGGGGCATGGCCCCTGCTACTTGAAAAAAAGATGAGATGCAATGGCCAGGTTTAAATGAGCAGGCATTTATGAGTGTTTTAAAACTTAAAGCTTTGGTGACTTTTTTTTTTGGGGGCTTGTTTTCTTTATACAAATATATATATATATATATATATATATATATATATATATATATACACACACACACACACACACAAAACACTTATTTTAGATGTGTTTATACACATACACGTGTGTATATATAATATATGCTATAATATACATATATATATATATATATATATATATATATATATATATATATACATATATGTATATATACATATACGCACACACACACACACACACACACACACACACACACATACATATAAAATGTATGTATACATATATATGTGGGTTTATATCACTTAATCGAATGTCACATCTAACCCTTTTCAAACACCTTTTAATTGAACCCACAAGTAAGCAAACAGACTTTTCACTGAAGTTTTTCATACGGAAAACAACGGTAGGCCACGCTAGCGACAGCAGAAAAAAATTAAAACAACCTACCCAAATGAGGATGCTGCACCCCTCACATCCCTCAATGTGGGGGTGGTTGCACACCTCACCCCCCCAACTAAATATACCATCTCCGAGATTGCACTACAACGGGGAAAAGGGCAAATTCCATATGGTGGCCAACCATTGTTTTGCCCTAGGAAAACTTCGATGAAATGTCTGTTCTCATTTGAGTTTGATTGAAAGGTGTTCGACAAACAGGGATTTGACGATGTGAGAGTAAGTGCTAAAGAGAATAAAGTCTGTTACTTACAACTTTCATCATTGCCATACACTGTCTTTTTGGTAGACCAGTTATACAAGACTCCTATAATGTTCACTGCTTCTCTAGAGAGAACATACTGTAAAGCAGCAGCAGATGACTGGGATTAAGTAATCTTATAATTAAAATGTGTGCACTAAGATGACACTAATATTACATTGTCATAATGGCAGGAAAACATAACAGACTTGGATAAGCATATGAAGTATCTTAACATTCTACTTCTCCATCCTTGTCTTTCCACTCACCCACTTTCTCATGCCCTCTTGAATGCCACCTTGAAATTCCCTTTCCCTTAACAATCCATTTGGCAGGTCTGCAACTGCCGTTGTAACAAAGTACTTTCACAGATTCAAAGAAAAGTTGGTTCTTACAGTCTGCTGCCTATGCTCCTGCCCTTTCTCCCTCTTCTAATCTTGTTCAGAATGACCCCTTTGTATCTCCCCAGGTGATCTTGTGCACTATCCTTCTGGATACTGGCTGAGAACTTTATCCCCTATTCATAGTTCTTCCATTCCATACCAACTGCTCTTTCTGATGGCATTCGTCTGTACTGCTTCAAGCCATTTCCTTGTATGACTTTGCACATATTACCTAAAATGGGGTCTGACTAAGGCCCAGCAGAGTGGAAGAAGTGCTTCTCATTTCTGGAATACATGATGAGAGGGGAACAGAGAGTGACAGACAGGGGTACAGTACAAACGATGACGGAAGAGAAGAAAAGAGAGGGTTGAAGCTCATTAATCAACCTCTGATATGAAGACTAAAGATTTGGTGGGTGCACTGGGGGGTGTGCAATTTTAAATGACTACTGATGGGGTAGAAGACTGAAATTAAAAGGGTTAAGAATAAAACTCAAAAAATAAAAGTGATTATGGGAGAAACAGTAAACATCAGGGGAAGTTATTGGTGGCAGGAGATCAGAAACAGATCTGTAACAGAAAATATGTTTCTTGATGCCCATGAGCATACAGGACAGCTAGGGACTGGGTTTATACTTCTAGGGATCACAAGGACTTGATCCAGAACTATCAAACTTTACCCATACAATTCTCAGTCAATTAGTCAATCAGCAGTGATGCTGACTTTACAGAAAAGAAGGATGGAAATTAGACCTAGACACTGGTCAGTTCACTTCAGGATGTTAAAGAGGCATTTGGAGGTATGGCTGGGAAGAACTCTACAGCACTTAAGATTCTACTAAAACAGGTAGAGTGGACGTTAGATTGTAACAGGACAGCATGAAGGTTACTCGGAGGTTTAAAGGATAAAGAATACCAAAAACAGCAGGAGAATAAAGATACTTATAGTCAAAAGTTTGGCTTGCAAGCAATTAAATAATCAACATGGAGGGGGGGGGGGTTAGAGCGGACAGATCAGGAGAAGTTGATTGAAGACCAAGAAAAAGTAGCATCTAATGCAGAATTTTTAAACTGAAGACAGTTAAAAAGAACATTTCTAGAAATTTTAAAAACTGTTGACTTAAAGATTATGAAAGAAAAAAGCATATACAGCAATAGCAAAAATGCAGAATCTTTACCGGGATTAAACAGAATGACCCAGGCAAAATTTTTGATTCTATGAAACTCTAGATTTTATATTTTATTTTGGACTTTGTAAAGAAGGTGGACAGGGTTGCACTTATTCAATCTAAAACAGTTTTTTAAACAATTTAAATCTTAACCAGATTAAAGCAACAAGAAGAGAAAACTTAATAAAGGGCTTTGACTGGATCAGTCAGTAGGAAAAAGATAGCTTTATTTGCAGATAACATCCTTTAAATATCTGATTCTGTGAATTACTTGGCAAAATCATTTGCGATATTAGATGGATATGAAGATATAGCTGGGTATAAAACAAGGAGTAGAAGTGTGGCCGCTACCATGAATTATGCTTCAACAGGGAACTTAGTCCAATAATATCCCTTTTTTGTGGGGGGTTATTAATGAACTATTTAGAGGTTTGGATAGTCAGAGCACTAAGACAGACATCACAGGATAAGTGGAAAAATAAATTATAGACTAAATTAGGGCAATAGAAGATGATGCATATGGATATGGATGGGGATAGCAAAACTTTTGTAAAGATGTTCCTGGTTCCTTTGGTAATATATGCTGGGCAGGCATATTTCGATATACCAGATCAAATATGGTAACAAATACTAAAGGAACTCATTCAGTTTTGGGGAGAAAAGTTCCAAGGGTCCTCTGGGACAAAGCGACCACCTGAAGAATTAGGAGGTTTGGGAATTGTACATTTAGTATGTTATAATAAGACTACAAAATTTAGAATTATGTATTTAATGCAAATAAGGGGCTCTGGTGCTAAACTGAACCAGATGCTTAGGCAACATGTACAGGATGAAGGGAGGAGGCAGGGCTTCTGGTTGCAAAGTGAGAAAAGGAATGACATGAAATATGCATGACAACTGTACATGAGGACAGAAAAAGCTGCTATTTGGATGGCCAAAACAATAACAAAACAAACTCACAGACTTATGCCTGCTAAGAAAACCCTATAGCAATCAACATAGAACAGTTGAGAGCAGGACAAATTTAATGTTGGTAAGATACAACTTGAAAGCAATGTGTGGAATTTTAAATATGGACAGAAGGAGTTTTTCATAGATAGATACGGAGCATCCACATGTATTACATCTAGATCAGAAGTCATCTGCAGGTGTTTACTGCATGGGAAAAAATCCCCAGTAGTGAGGATTCAACCTCCTAGGAAGACCGAGAATGATCCTAGAGCAGGTGCACAGACTGCACAGCACTGAAGTTCCATCTCAGGTTCTGATGTGCTCAGGCTGATCTCCTGCAATTATGATCAGTGCAATAACAACTAATGAAGATGTGAAACGGTGAATAACCATCAGGTCAAAACCAAAATGCCTAGAGGTGAGATTTTTGAAGAGAACAGTCACTTGTGGTGAAATAGCCTTTGACAGCAAAGTTTTTAAAGGGACATTTAGAAACCCTATGACAAAACATAGTGCAGTTAGTAATCCACAACATTTCCTAAAGGAATGAAAAAATAAGTCTATCTGTTCAGTCGCTTAAGCCCATTTAACAGTCTATATCCTTTCCATCCCACGTTTCCTTTCAGCTGTTCTGTACTTGCACATGCTTTGAATGCCTCTGTGAATTCTCTCTCCAAGCCCTATCCTAGGGTTAACAACCTTCTCCATGAAGGAAAACATATGCAGTTGCGATGAGCAGCTGGATCCCTACAAACTGTTAACTGTACACCCTAATTCTGATTTCTGATCTTCTTGCTTAGGATGACCTCATTTCTCAGTCATGATTACATGCACATTATCAGTCCTTTTTCTTTCTGGTCTCTAGTAAGAAGAGCTCTAGCTCCTCAGGTCACTTGTCACATTCTCATGTCATTCCACACCCCATTAAACTTTCTTTTGAATTCTTTCAAAGTCGGACATCCTTTTCCTTTGAATAGCCTTCAGAACAGTACGAATCACTCAAATTGTGACCCAAACAGGACACAGTAGTGAAGAAATATTACCTCTTTACATCTTTAGCTCTAGTCCCCATGAGGATACACCCCAGCATTATCTTCGCTTCTGACTCTGTTCTCTCAACATGCTCCTGGTAGTTCAATCTGGGTGTGATCAAAAGCCCATCTCCTTTTTCCATTGATTAGCTATTGCAAGTTGCCATTTCCCTGAGCCAAAGGATAGAAACAACTTTATTCATCTTCCTAAATTCATCCACCATCTTCTGATAAATTATGAGCTGGAGATGCACATAGAAAATAAAAGTGGTTCTCTCTTTCTTTCCTGAATTCTGTTGCTAGTGAGAAAACAGATGAATTGACTGGTTTAAGGACAGATTTGAAATATCTGAAAGACAACAAGGCTGAACCATATGAAATCTTGATCTTTGTAAACTGAGAAAATGTGACGGCAACAAAGGATAGAATCTTGAAAAAGGAGGTCCTTTTTCAGAACCACCCAACTACTCATTATAAATGGGGATGAGCAAATCTATCAGTCAAATTTCTAGGTCTATGGCATTGAAGAGTTCTGCAAATGCAGGTTTAGCTTGCTGTTGCTGGCCACATTTCTGCCCCTCACAAGGTCAAGATGTGCAGAGGTGCCTGAAACATGCACTCACACACACAATAACTGAATTAAACAGGTGCCGTGGTACGTCAGGATCATGTACAAACACACTGGCTGTTAAGAATAAGACATCTTCACACAAAGGAAAATGTCTTCCAATCAGAAACAGACAAAAAGACTTGTACTTTGATGTATTCTTGAAGAAGCTTTGGCAGTGAAGTCACTCACTGAAATGGATCCGATTTGTCACACCAACCAATGAAAAAGTACAGTTTTGTACCTACCATAAATGTAGATGTTCGAGGATCCACATTGCTGCAGTCCTAACTATTGGGGTAGTCCGCTGTCCAGTCGGCCCGAATACCAGAGTATATGGCTGACGTCGGTCAGGGCGCATTAGACTGACGTCAGTACGTCAGGGTACTAATGCGCATGACCGACGTCATATCCTCAGTCTTTTCTTGCCCCAGATGTCAGAAGACCCTAAAAAGACAAGGCCCAATATACCTGCACCAAAAATATGTACAATATATACAAAATATATACAAAAATATCAGCATATAACCTCACCTACACAACCACCCCTAAACACAGAGGGGAAGGAGGGAGGTTGACTGCAGCAATGTGGATCCTCGAACATCTACATTTATGGTAGGTACAAAACTGTACTATGTTCTTCACTCCACATTGCTGCAGTCCTAACTATTGGGTAGAATCCCAAAGCAGAGGTAAGGGAGGCTGGCAAATCATAAAGAAGCAGGAGCTGACAACATGCCTTTCAAAATAGCTGTGGCAAAACCAGCCCTAGACTTAGAGTAGAGAGGAAGGTGATAATGCTTAGAGAAAGTATGCACTGAACTCCAAGTAGCTGCCTCCAAAATATCCTTAGTTGCCACCCCTTAGAAATGCTGTTGAAGTGGCAGTAGCCCTAGTGGAATGAGGCCTAATCCCAGCTGGAATCTCCTTGCCATGATGGGTATACCTAAAGCAATGCAAAACCCAATCCACCTAGAAATAGTTAGTCTTGACACAGGCTTGCCCTGCGAACTCAAACCAAAAGAAACAAACAACTGCTGAGACTGCCTAAAATCCTTAGTCCTGCTTAAATAATAACGCAATTGCCTGTGTACATCTAAAGTGTGCAAAATCTTTTCCCCTTTATTTTGGGGGTCTGCATAAAAAGTAGGCAAATGAATAGTTTGGTTTAAAGCCACACTAGAAACCACCTTAGGCATAAAGGAAGGATTAGTACGTAATGATACCCTATCCTTATGGAAAATCAAACAAGGCTCTACTGCCATAAGGGCCTGCAACTCAGACACCCTTCTTGCAGAAGTAATAGCCAACAGAAAAGCAGTCTTCCATGACAAGTATTTCAATTCAGCAGTAGCCGCAGGCTCAAAAGGTTGTAGAGTAAGTTTTTCCAACACAAAATTGAGATCCCAAGCAGGAGTAGGAGCTCTACGTGGGGTCTTATATTCTTTGCCCTCTAAGAAACTGCTTGAACAAAGGATGCGAAAACAATGGTGGGTCACAATCATAGTGAGCTGAAATTGCTGCAGCATGAATCTTAATGGAAGAGAAGGACAAACCTTTGTCCAATAACTCAGTAAGATATTGAAGAGCCACACTCAAATTAGGCTCAGAAATCTCCAAATTCTTTGCTGTACTCCAAAATAAAAAACCTCTTCCATTTTTCTGCGTACACTTTCCTTGTACTAGGTCTTCTAGCTTCCATAATCACATTTAAAACTTGCTGAGGAAGTTGAGACCTGCTGTGTTTCAACACAGAATATGCCAGGCTGTTAGATGAAGAGAGTGAAGCTTGACATTGAGCAGATGACCGTCCTTCTGAGATAACAGATGTGGAATCAAAGGCAAAGGCCATGGAGGCTTCCTTACCAGACTCCTTAGTAGTGGGTACCAGTGTTGCCGAGGCCAATCTGGAGCTATTAAAATCATCCTTGGCTTGTCTTGTCTGACCTTTAAGAGCACCTTTGGAAGAAGAGGCAGAGGTGGAAAGGCATACACATGAAGATTTTTCCAACTGAAAGAAAGAGCATCCACTTTCCAAGCTGTGTGATGAAACCCCTTTGTGCAAAACTTTGGCAGCTGGTGGTTTAGTGGAGAAGCGAACAGATCTATGTCTGGAGTTCCCCATGACACTGTCAATTTCTGAAATACATGAAGATCCAGTTTCCACTCGTGGGGATCCATGATTTGTCTGCTTAACACATCTGCTAAGGAGTTCTGTGCTCCCGGCAGAAACCTTGCCTGAAGGGTTAGTTGCAAGCTGAGCGCAGTCTCCCATAAAATCATTGCTTGCCTGCATAGAGGATAAGAATGTGTTCCCCCTTGTTTGTTGATGTACCACATGACAGTTGTGTTGTCTGTTAGAATCAACACCTGCCCTGGAAGAAGGAACTCCTTGAAAGCCATTAATGCAAACTGGACTGCTAACATCTCCTTCATGTTGATATGTAGATGCTGTAGTCTGGCAGGCCACTTGTCTTGTATCCACTTTCCATTTAGATGAGCTCCCCAAGCAATGTCCGAGGCATCTGTCGTTAAAATCTGACTCGCCTCTGGCCGGGTCACAGAGAGTCCCTTGTTTAGGTGACATTCCTGAGCCCACCACAAAAATTCTTTTGAAGGCAAGGTATTATTGGAATGACAGTGTCCAAATCCTGGCAGTGCTGTGTCCATACATTTTGAGATACCATTGCAGCTTCCTCATATGCAGTTTGGCATTGGGAAGCACCAGAATACAAGATGCCATGAACCCTAATGCTTGAAGGACTGTCCTTGCAGTCAGCACGGACTGATGAGATAGTTGATGAAAGTAAAGGGATAGACTCTTTTGTTTGTCCGGGGTTAAAAGGCCATCTGGGCTGCTGTATTCAGTCTCACACCCAGAAAGCACATGTCTTGAGAGGGTACTAGACTGGACTTTATTTCGTTCACAGAATACCCTAGGCATCTTAGCACTGCTATAACATATTCCAGATGCTGTAGAAGGTCTTCCTTTTCTTGAGCCAGAATCAGGCAGTCGTCCAAGTAAGGATAGATTTGAATTCCTTTTAGCCTGAAGTAAGCTATCACTGGAGCCAGAACCTTTGTGAATACTCTGGGCAGTAGATAAGCCAAAGGGCAATGCAGAGAACTGATAATGAGAATTTCCAGCTCGAAAACGCAGATACTTCCTGCAACTTAGTCTTATAGGCACATGAAGGTAAGCTTCCTTGAGATCTAAAGTTACCATCCAGTGATCTTTGCCCAGCAGAGGTAAAAGCTGTTGTAACGTCAACATCTTGAACTTGGGAATGTCCAGATAAGTGTTGAGGATAGATAAATCCAAAATTGGTCTCCACGTGTTCCCCTTCTTTGGTACTAGGAACAGGCGAGAATAAAATCCTAGGCCCCTTTCTGATACAGGGACTGGCTGAATGGCCCCTATTTGGAGTAACAGAGAAATTTGCTTGTGAGCCTCTTTCCTTTGTGGAGGAGGAACGTCGGGCATGCCTTTGAAAGGGGCAATGTATGGAAATAAAACCTGTAACCGTGGTGAATGATATCCAACACCCATCTGTCTTGAGTAATTAAATCCCAATTTTCTTTGAAAAGAGACAGTCTTCCTCCCAAAGGAGCTGCCAGGCGAGAATCTACTGGCAGCTGAAAAGGCAGGTCATTGGGTCTGTTTACGAAAGGACTGACCCCTGCCCTCACCAGAAGTCTGAGCAGGTGAACTCCTGTTCTAGGCCTAAAGAACCTTGAGCTCTGCCCCTACCACGTCTAGACCTACCCCTAGACTGGGAATCATAAGCAGGATATGTCCATCCCTTAGTAGGCCAATTTCTACTAAACTTCGGCTGCACCTGCAAAAATCTTTAACAGTTTGCATAGACTTAGCTTTGTCCTCCATTTTCTTTAAAACTGCTTCCACAGGCGAACCAAACAACACATCAGACTGTAAAGGAGCATCCAAAATCCTTGACTTAACATGCTCAGCTAAATTCTGATCCCTCAACCAGGCATGCCTGCGAAGAACAGAACTAGTGGCAGCCACCCTCGAGGAGGCCTGTACAGCATCAAAACCACATTGCAAAGAATGCTTACCCACTTGTTCAGACACATGAACTAAATCCAGCAACTCTTTACACTCAATACCTTCCGCCAAAGCATCCACCTTAGATTTCAGTTGTGAAAGGAGCTAATTTTGATATTTTAGCATGTGAAACTGACAATTCAATGCCCTCATGGCTAAAGTGGAAGAAGTATACACTTTCTTTCCCCATCTATCCAAAGCCCTTGCCTCTTTATCAGTGGGAACAGGGTTTTTAACCACAGAGGCCTTAACACCTTTAGGTCCCTGAGAAACAGTTTCCGGGTCTGCCCTAGGACTCTTAAAAAGATACTTATGAGCTTCAGGCACCCTATAGTACCTATCAGGTTTAACAGGAGCAGGAGGCAAAGAATCAGGGTTCAGGGAAGCCTCTGCAAAAACATCTTCCACCACATTCAACACAGGAGGTATAGCTAAGGGCCTATGCTGGGGTAAAAACAAGAATTCCCTAAGCCTTTTCCTGGAGTCAGAGTAATCCTGGCCTTCCCATCTAAAGTGCTCCCTCATGGAATGCAGAGTCTCTGAAAATGAGAAATCCTCAGGAGGAGAAGCTGTAGGAGTGGAATCATCCACATCAAAATCAGAATAAGGAGGATACTCCTGCAAATCTTCCATGAAGACTCAGAAGCCTCTGAACACTGTTCAAAACTATCAAACTCAGGTTCCACCCTAGGCCTCTTATCAGGAGGGGCCATAGAACCTCTAATCATAGTAATCAAATCTTCTGCCATTTTAAGCATATGTTTCTTAGGCAGAGAACCTGAAGTGCTAGGAGAAGCCCCCACTGAAGCTAAACTTGGCCTACCTCTCAAAGAAGTTTTGGAAACAGAAGGAGAGGCTCTAACTACCTTGGGAAGAGAGGGAAGAACAGTTACCTGAGAAGCCCCCTCAGCCTGGCCTACCTCCTGAGAAGGCACATCCTGTAACAGTAAAGTCTCTGCCTGAGACTCCAAAGAAACTCCTGGCAAAACCTCTGGCTCCACTGAGCCTTCTAAAGAACCGACGTCTGGGAATGCCGGTTCATCAACCCTAGGCTTCGCTGTTTTGTCCTTGCGCTTTTTGACGAAGCGGCGCCGGAGCATCCGGCGGCATTTTATAATTGCAACGCTTCCCAAACACTAACCTGGCACAGTCTAACCTTCTCTTAATAGTGCGTTTGTTAAACCTAGCACAAGAGCGGCATCCAACAACGTCGTGCTCAGGCCCTAAACAAGGTATACACAAGGTATGGTAATCCCTATGAGGTATCTGTTTCCCACAAGAAATACAGTTATTCACTTTTTCTGACATCCGGTTAAATACTGAGGCAAGAAAAACCAAAATGTTCCCCAGCGGGGTACTTAGCCAACTCTGATTCGGTCTGAAACTCCGACTTCAGAAAATTTCAGAACGCCAACCTGCACTCGCAAAACTGCTTCTGCATCGGACCATGCGGCAAAAAAGACTGAGGATATGACGTCGGTCATGCGCATTAGTACCCTGACGTACTGACGTCAGTCTAATGCGCCCTGACCGACGTCAGCCATATACTCTGGTATTCGGGCCGACTGGACAGCGGACTACCCCAATAGTTAGGACTGCAGCAATGTGGAATGAAGAACATCTTCCTTGGCATGTAGTGGGATAGCTTCACGTCCTTTCAGAAATCAAAGGACCTCAAACCACATGACAGCCAAAAATCAGCAATGAGAATGCCTCTGGGTCTTTCCTCCTTAAACGTAAGATGCAGAACATTACACGACATAATGAAAAGGCATTTATGTCACAGCAGTACAAAGGCATCCAAGCATCATCTCTCCTTGGGCCTGCAAAACCAGATAAGGGGGGGGGGGGCAAATTCACTTATTTGGTGAATGGATTGATCTCAAAAATGCTCCAGTTCCTGGAAAGTTCTCTGAAATATTGACCAGGCAGGGGGTTCTGAATTCTCAAAGTTTAAAAAGAAGGCTGCAGTATGCCTTCCATAGAACATTAGCAGCTGTCACGGTAATGGTGCAGCAAAGGGCTCCCTACCGGAAACGCATTACTTTCCTGCACAGAAGCTACAAAGTGTTCATTTTGATTTATGTACCACACTACAGACTGGTTGTCTGATGGTGGCAGGAGGGGATGTGATCTCAACTCCACTTCCACAATTTTCAGAGCAAGAACTACTGCCTGCTTTCCAGCTGGACTGCACAAATCAACTTACTTCAGGTGATCCACTTTATCTGGACAATACAGGACTGAGATGAGCTCATCAACCTGCAATGCAAAGCTCCTATCATCATGACCTATGGCAAGTTTTACTAGAGGAAAGGGAAAGCGCACTGACAGACTGCTGGGAATGGTCCTTAATTCAATGCTTGCACAGGCTAGGAGTTAAGTGAGGTGGCTATTAAGAACAGGATACATTAAGGCTGAAAGTTAGGTCTCCTTGTAGTATCACAGGAAAAGGAGGGAGGGACAGTCAGAAGAGAAAAGCACAGCTTCATGTGCTTGATATTGAGGGTTAAGAATGAAACTGTCAAACAATGAAAGAAGGCGTAGAGAATACATGAGTTTAAGGTGCATGGAGAGGCTGGTTAAGTATGTAAATAGGTGTCAGTGAATAGAGATGTAAGGTCAGGTGGGACACATTAGGACGAGGGAGCTGCAAGACAATATATTTTTTAGTTCAATGTATGTTAAGGGCACTACTGCACACAGCACATAAATAAAGGTGAAAATCCACAGTACAGTGTTCATAATCTCATGTTGATGAATATGCATAACAATGCTGTGTAATCTGCTTTCAACTTCAACAAAACCAGTTTAATACAAAAAAAAAACAGCTGAAATTTGTCTATAGTCTGGCATCAACAATAGGCTACCCTGGCACAAGAGGACTCATTTCACCCTATTCCTACAAGCTGTCAAAGTGTTCCCTTTGGTGTTTAACCATCTGGTGACATTCTTCAAACTAGCTCTCTCCTGACAACTCAGTGTTAGCTACCTCCTTCAGACATGCTGCAGCACATATTGCCTTCATCCCTCAATACATCTCTTTGCCAAACTGTCCCAACAACAACTAAAACTTAACCCCCCAATCTCCAAATAATTTTTTCAGCCCTTCGTGTCCATGATCCAATTCAGCCTTGGCAGTGAGTCATGCACGACTCAATTAAAACCTGGAGAGAAGAATCCTGGACCCATGACAGTCCTATGTGCCACCACTAAGCTAGAACAAGGGAACTCAAGGGATGCTCTTCATGGGATAGGTACTGCAGACACCCAGGCTGACCACCCCCTCCAAGATATTTGCCAGGTGTTTCCCTCCAGCACTGCACTTTCTACATGGATTTAGCAAAGGGATGATATGACTGTCTGGAATAACATTAATACTCCCTTTTTAAGCCATTCTAGCTTTGGACTGGGATCAGACAAGAAACCATCCAGTTCATGGAACTACAAAAACTCTCCCTTGGTAAAGGTGAGGTAGTCTTATGTTCATATTTTCTCTTGCAGAGGTCAAGTAGAAGCACCAGCACTTAAGGAAATGCATCTTGGTCCATTCTGAGAATGCTGGTGGTGTGCTGACTTATGACATGTTGACTGCAGGAAACCTTTAAAGGTTACAGGATTTTAGACACTGAAAGTGACAACCTTTTCACTGTGAATATTAAGATGGGCATTCAAACTGTGCGAATGGCAGAAAAGAATTGAGAAAAGTAGGCACTTGACTGCTGTGTTTCCTGAATTCATATGACATTGTGACATACATAAAGGAAGTGTTCATACACTCAAGTGCAACAAGAGAAACATTCAGAAATGTGTTAATCAAGGGACAACAAAAGACTAAAATACCAACACTTGCTCACTGCATAAGGCCTCCAATGTCAAACAATTTTTGCAGCACTTTACTACTTTAGTTCCTGTAAGGTTCAATAAAAGATAATAAAGAAGAAATTCTGCTTAAAGTGGCAACACTGGGATATCTGAAGATGCTGAATTCAACAGTATCTGTTGTGGCCATCTGAAACATAGCGACCAAAGGAACATTTAGGCAGCCATTAGAGTTAGATGGCTCAAAAGGCAAGGCAAAACATGCATAAGAAAATGTAAAACCTAATGCAACTGGATTATATTTTGGTCAGGCTGCAGGCACTTACTAGGGGTTTCCAGACTGTTAGTATGCATTAAAATAAAAAAAATACTGAATACAAATGGAACAAAAAATACCGCAAACAGAGAAGAGCAAGAGACGTTTAGTCCAACTTTATAAAATGCTTAAATAACTAAGCGCTTTCACCTTGTAAACCACCAGGCTTCTTCAGAGTCATTTAAGCAGTAATCTGATTTCTACTATATAGTAAAATATACAAGAGCAACAACCAATCAATCCTTTTGCATTAATTCAAATTAAGTCTGAAAGGTCCACACATCTTTTTGTTAACTTACCAAACGGACAGAAAATGAAAGATAAAAAAAACAATATAAAGCCTTTTTCGCCTGTAACCAAATTACATATCTTTGTTGAGCTGAATATTTAGATTTTCATGTAAACATTGTTATTAAACATTAAAGATCTTCTGCATTTAAGAAAATATATAGTGAAAACAGTACTTTAAAACATCAAATTAGAAAAGCTGATTGCCACAGTATACTCAAGTATATATAGTTTTGTTTTTATATTTATAACCAGCAAAAAACAAACTATGGAATCTGATCTGATTTTAACTTTAAGAATAGCTTAACTGATACATGATCATTAAGCCCAGGTGCTACTGTTGCATTCAGTCGTAGTTGCCACATGGACTCTCTGGCTTCTACCATTGTTTTTACATCACCACCCCTCTCTCTGAGTGGTACCCTATCTATGATGAAAAAAAAAAAACTTTTTAAAATTGGGACACTTAGTGCTATGGACATACAGAGCAATGTGTATATCCTTATTTTTCATTGCTCTTAAGTGTTCCCCAATTCTGTCCTTTAGTTATCGTATGGTTTTCCCCAAATTTACAAGGAGAAAGTGCTTAGTTATTTAAGCATTTTATGAAGTTGGAATAAACGTCTCTTGCTCTTATCTCTGGTTGTGGTAATTTTTATTTTTTAGTCTATTGTCATCAGTGCCTTGTTGGCCGTTTTAATTTGTGAATACAAAAGTACTCTAGAAAAGGTAGCCACAAAGCAAGTGGGTGTATGAGAAGTCATTACTAATGAATTATGTTCTATCAAAATAATACCTGAAACTTTAAAAGGAGTTTTATTTCAGAAATAATGTCAAACAAAAATTGTGAGCAAAGACTTAACATTTGTACCAATGAACATATGCACAATAACTGTTGAAATGCATTTACTGATAAAAACTAACTTGGTCCAAAGTCAACTGCTGCGTAGAGTCCATCAACAGTTCCACACTGAACATTATGCAATGACGAGCCATCAGTTGAAAACAGAACAACTTCATCACCAAGATGATATCGGAAAAGTTTTACAAGATGGCGGAGATAATCATGGTCACACGCAAAGTAACTCCCATACTCATTTTCTACCTACAGATAATAAAGACAGTTTAATATACACAGAAAATTAATACCTGATAACATATAGTATTATGATTTCTGTAAAAGAAGGGAACACTACTGCCTTAAATTAGTCATCACAACTAAATATGTATAAAAATTCTCATGTTCAAAAGTGATTAAACAATTAAACAAAAAAAAGATAGCAATAAGTAAAAATAAGCAATCTAATGTCAAAATAAAATAATGGAAAAATATGTATATTGCTCTGAAGGTTTAGGAATGGGAAACAAAAATAGAAAACGCATTGTAAATTAAAACTAATGAACCCGTTTTGCAGAATATGTACATGATTACCATTAGAAGACAAACAATCCCTCACAGATCAATACAACATGACAGGGGCACTGATTTATGTTTGATAACCACAGTGGTGAACTATCCAAAATGAACCCTTTTCAGCCTATAATTAGACATGGGCACAAGTTAAATCACAAGTTTACTGTTTATGACTTCTAGATTAAAAGTATTCAAGGACTGAACCACAGCAACATTGCTGGTTTATCTATAAATTTTAGTATTTCAGACTGTTCTTCTGATCTTGGTTTAATTTACAGCAGAGTTTTATAATGCACAACAGTTTGTTTTATGCATGAACTTAAATCTGCAGGGCATTACTGCAGAAGGCAGTGTTATCTGCATACGCCTGTCACTGTAGGTCTATACAATATAAATACCTGTCCAGCTTTGCTGAATTGCAGTAGTTAAAAGTAGGAAGGTGCAGGTTGAAAGAAGACCAAAGAGTAACAATCCAAGTGGATTATGTTGCTAGTAACAAATGCTGGTACACATGAATAGGGGACTGCAGCAGATACCATATACCCTTTGTGACCTTTGGCAAACTGAGGACAAGTCAACTGTTATTGTAGGCAACATTCCCAAGTATATGGGTATAGATGGACATGCTTACCAAGGTGAGGAGACCGTGCAAACTGATATGCCTTACTGTAGGAGAACTAGAAAGTGAAGATTTATGGTAAGCAGTAAGCACCAGCTATCAATGTAGGCACTAGTGAACAAGGAGGCCTAGAATTCAAACACCTACTGCTACGGTAAATTTACTTACACAACTACACTATGTTCATAATTTGATCAGTGCAGGAGTAGTCTTAGCTATACAGGTAAATTACCAAAACTTAACATGACTGGGAGGTGGAAGATGAGTATGAAAGAGCACCTGGGGAATGGTCCTAGGAAAGCCTACTCTAAACCTGGAAAAGGAATGTAGTCTGTAGTGCTTTATAAAGTTATGCACAGAACAACAAATTGCTGCATCTAGAATACTCAAAATCTAGCCCTTTTCAAAATGCCACTAATGAAGCAAAGGGCCCAGTAGAGAGTGTGCTTTAACCCTGCCTGTAATTGACTTGTGGTGGGTATAGCAAAAGGAAGTAGCATGTGACAACCATTTGGAGACGGTCTGCTTTGACATAAGTTGTCCTTTTTCTAAACTTCTTAAATGAATAAATGAGAGTTTCTGAAGGTTTTATATCTGTCAAGATAATAGCAGTCTGTGAATGTCCAGAGAATGAAAAATCTTTTCGAACTTATTCTTAGGTTCTGGGAAGAAGACATGGGGATGGATAGCTTAGCTCAAACTAAACTTGGATACCATTTTAGGCATACAAGGATGAGTACTCAAAGAAACCCTATCTTTGTGGAAAATGAGACCCATTAAGAACTAGCAACTCACTCATCTTGCAGAAGTCACAGCAATTAACAAAACTCCATGCAATGAATGTCAAATCAGCCTGACAGGCTGGTTCAAATGGAACAAGAATTAATCTTTCCAACACAAAGGTAAGATCCCAAGGAGAAGCCACTTGTTTTCCAGGTGGCCAGGTATCCAGCACCCATTTCAAAAACATTTTAACATGGGAATGCATTACAAGGGAGATCCCTGGGGCAGTCATGCTGAATGACAGGAAAAACAAATGAACCTTGAGGGAGGTGTAAGAAAGGCCAGAAGCTCACAATATTGTAGAGACAGAGAAAAGCTAGCTTTGAAAAGTGTCGGAGTTCCTTCTTGCCTTGGCACCAACTTAAAAAAACATGTTCCATTTTGTAATATACAATTTCCTAGTTGCAGGTTTCCTTGCCTCCATTAGTACCTGTTGCATACCCTCAGAAAATAAGTGCCTAAAAAGAATAAAAACTCATCACCCAGGCAATTTGTTGAAGTTGTTTCAAGCTGTGTATCAAACCACCCCTGTCATGTGCGAGTAGGTCTAGTCTGTGAAAAAAGCTTATGGTAATCGTTCTAGGCAATTTTCTGAGAGAGCGAGAACCTGTGTTGCCTAGGCCCGAAATGAGCCATCACAATAATTTTTGGAGAATGACCTTGGATACTAGAGGAAAGGATGAAAAAGCATTCAGGATCACTACTGACCAAGTAAATGAAAATGCATCTGTTTTCCAGGCCTATTGCAAGGAATTCTGGAACAGAATGTTGTCAGTTGTTTGCTATGAATGGAAGCATTTCTGTTTGAGATGTTCCAGCTGATCACTTCTGGGAAGCCCCCCCCCCGATTCAAGATCCATTCATGAGGGTATGTGCTGGTCCTACTCAGATCACTTACCATAATATTATGCAAGATGCCTGTAGACTGAGATTGTGATAAAGTGCTACATCCTAGGTTAGAATGGTTAGTCTGCCCAGCAGGTATGATTGGAATCCTCCTGTTTAAGTACCACAGCACTGGGGGTATTACCTGTAATCAGCAATGGCCCAGTGGACCATAGATTAAAGGAGTTTAAAGGATTTTTCACTAAAGTGTGATATGGGACTTAGGGACACAAGTGGACAGTGGTCTCACCTTCGATAACCACATCGCCACAACAATCAGGAAATCCTATGTGACACACCTCGTCATTAAGGGCTTTTTATCCAGAAAAAAGGAGGTCAATGTCCCACTGTACTCATCCCTCATTAGACCCATTATAGAATACAATGCCCCGTTTGGTATGTACCTCACAAGACATCTGCAACTGGAAAGGCCACAAATACCTCACTAAAAGAATCACGAGCCTAAAGCAGATGCCTTATGCTGACAGTCCAAAAAAACTCCAGCTATACTCTGTTGCATATTGCCTGCTCAGAGGCGATGTCTGCTTAACATACTAGGCCATGTCAAATCCAGAGCTGTTGGGCATGCTACACTTTAAGAAATCCCAACTCCTCAGAGCCACATGTTCCAGGGATCTAAACCTGGTCATCACAATGAACAAAACATGCTGAAGGGATAGGTTCCTGACCCATAGACTCCCCATACTCAAAAAGACTGGCCATACATGTCAAGCTGAGTGCCTCTTTAAAAAGAACTTGACGATTGGATGGGAGATAGGAAATTCACCCCAGGGATCACGTCAATCGCCCTGTTAGACAGGGGACCTGGGAAGCAATAGCCAGGGAATTGTTATGGCTAGGTTTGTATAGGCCCTAGGGCCAATAGCCTAGTACCAACCTATGAACCTATTTATAAATATTAATATCTCTTAAGCTTGTATGTTTGATCTGTCCTTTTTGTTCCGAAGACCCTGCACTTTTAAAACTATAGACACTTTGAAGTTTCACTAGTTACAAACTGTGTTGGAGCTGGAAAGGAGTGAGAGACCTGGATTCAGGTACAACTGATCTCACTACCAAAGCAATTGCCTTTTAACAAATCCCAAAACAGGAATATGGAATATCAGGGGGCATTGGATTTAGGGACTACACACATTTTATATACCACTGAATCTTTCTCACTTGGAATCTGACTAAAGGAATTGAGAGTCAAAGACACCATGAATCCTAGTATCCTGAGAAATTCCCTTCCTCAAGTCTTGGACTGAATAGAAAAACTTAGGGATAGATCTAGACAGAAATCTACTTTTCCCTATGGAAGAAAAGCTTTTTGAACTTTGGTATCTAAAAAGACACCCCAGGAAAGAAATCCTGCGAGCGGTTGTCAAACAAGACTTTTGAAAGTTTTCTTGCAACCCACAGTCTGTGCAGGAGATCTCTGAACCAAGTGAGAGATTCCTGACATTTTGAAAAAGATGCTGCAATAAGGAAGTCTAAGAAAGGAAAAAGATGAATGCCTTGAGTCTACAATAGGCTATCACTGGGGCAAGAAACATTGCGAATGGAACAATATAGAATCCTGCAGGTAATGCAGACAACTGTTAAGTATAATCCAGACACAAAAAAATTAAACAATTTGAGGCTATAGGAATATGATAAAACATTCTTTAAATCTAGAGCTACTCCCTTTTCTATTTTTTGTAAATCCAAGAAAAATCTGTGCAAACGTTTATTTCATAAAAACAGGTAAAATAGTGATAAACTGTGAGCACTTTCAGGATAACCCTTCATCAGACAGTGAAACAGCATTCATGAAGTCTACTTAAATACATTTAAAAACACAACCACCAATCATCTCACTGCCCTCCTTTTCCAAGGGCTGGTCTTAAAGGTATACATGTATTCAACCCTGGTGAATGATTTGCTGCTAGTTCTATAATCCAGTGTAATTAATTGCATTCAGTGACATTGCTATGTCCCCCTCCCCTTTTACTCATGAGTAACCTGTATAGCCATGAATTTAAAGGTGTCTGTTGGATTCTTAGTATGCACATACAGGGCATTACGTTCATCTTTCTGTCTAATACCGTACAAGTGATGTAGTCTAATTTTCAGTTTACAGTTGGTTTTCCCTACATAGTAACTGGGGCATGATTGACACATTGCTAAATATAGTGGATAAAGAACCAAGCTTTGGTTTTAGACGCAACAGTAATCTGAAAGACATGTTGTGCAAAGAACCAGGAATGAGAAATAAAACTAGGTTAACATCTGATAGAACAGGTACTTTTCCTTGCAGGCACTTAAGAATTGTTTCACAATTAGTGATAAGAATAACTTTGTTCACCTCATAAATAAAAAGGAATATATACTTAAACTATGTGCAGACTGCCACACGGAAAATGTGGAATATTTAGCGATGTGTCAATCATGCCCCAGTTACTATGTAGGGAAAAACAACTGTAAACTGAAAATTAGAATGAATCACTTGTACAGTATTGCTCTGTATGTGCATACTTCTAAGACTCCAACACACACCTTTAAATTCATGGTTATACAGGTTACTCATGTGAGTAAAAGGGGGGGGGGCATAGTGAATGTCACTGAATGCAATGAATTACACTGGATTATAGAGCTAGCAGCAAATCATCCACCAGGGTTGAATACATGTGTACCTTTAAGACCAGCCCTTAGGAAAAGGAGGGCAGTGAGATGATTGGTTGTGTTTTTAAATGTATTTAAATAGACTTCATGAATGCTGTTTCACTGTTGGATGAAGGGTTATCCCGAAAGCGCTCACAGTTTTATCACTGTTTTACCTGTTTTTATGGAATAAAAGTTTGCACAGCCTGTTTGGACTCTTTCTTTGATTTACATTGTTTTTTTGGCAAGCGAGTCCTTAAGAAGAGGGAGAGAATTTTTATTTACTGTTTTCTATATTTTTTTTTTTCATTTTTTTTTTGTCTAAACACTGCTGTGCTTGGGCTGTTTGGCCTATCTCTTGCTGTCACCTTGCACTCCTTAACTGACTGATGCCATCTTGGGGGGAGGTGTGCGTCAAGGGTCAGCTAGACAGGGTTATTCACTCCCTTAAGTTTTTTGTGGATTTTTCTACCATCTCCAAGGGAGTTTTCAACACCCCCCTCACATGTTAATCAATGAGATTTTAACACCTACATCACCTTATTTCAGTAACGTTTTACAGCACCCCCCCCCCACACACACACACAACTAGGTCATAGAACAAAAGGCTGCTTTCACTTGAAACTGCATTCTGCAGAGCTATAAGAAGTTTTTTGTTCATTTTATATGCATTCACATATTTTATGAATTGGTTAAGCTACCTACGTTACATAAATGTGACTCGTGTTGATTTATGAGCAGCTCTCTATATTTTCTTTGCTTTCTATGAATTTACATACTTATTTCTGTGACTTTTATCTGATTGCTAGGTCAGTTTATGTTTTATGGTGATTTTAGGGGATTAACTAGTTACTGCGGTGGTGGTGCTGCTGTAGCGTTGTCGCCTCACAGTTAGATGTTGTCCGTTCAATTCTCAGTTAGAGCGTCTTGTGTTATTTTCTCGGAGATGAATGTACTGAACTTTAACACCATCTATAACATGGTTGGACTGCTTCCCTTCTCTAAGTCACTCTCCCTTTGCAAATACACACACAACCCAGTTTCATAACACTGGGTCTCACCAATTCACATCCATACCTTTATTACAGGCACTTGATCTAGCATTACCTGTCAACTGCAGGGAATTCTGAGTTTGTTGTGAACTCCCCTATCCTTTTTTCACTGAATATAGAAGTAATTTCTGGCCTCGCTTGGGCAAGTCTGTCAAGGCATGCAGTCTCCTGTTCAAATCTATTATACAGACTTCTACCTTTTTTAAAAATAAGGTAGTAAAGGCTCAAAAATGTCTTACTCCTCTTCTTGGCAAAGTGCAATTTAATTATTCATCCTCGTTACCCATGGAAACGAGCTGCACTTACTCAAGTGCCTGTAAGGGGACTCAGTCCCATTAGCTTGTTTAATATGAAGTTCACCTTGTACACTTGTTTATCTTGAAGGTGTACACCCATAGTTTTAGCAATTAGTAGCATTCGAACAACACATTCTTAACACAATCAAAAACACACACTCAAAACTAAGTAAACTATACAGACAAACTGTATATGGATAAGACCACAAGAATAAAATTGGCACATTCCCTCCTACTTACCTCACTTCTCTATGGTTCCCCTATCTTTACCAACCTTCAAACATCCTTAAGCAATAAACAATTATAAAATTGCCAAATTTGCTTCTGGACTGCAAAACTGCACTCACCACTGTCACGCCATTAAAGAATTAAAATGGTTGGAATTCCCACATTACCTCCAATACACTCAACTAACTCTTGATAATAAATTTATACAATCCAAATAACTATCCATCACTACATTCTATTGTACAATCCTACATCCCAACCAGAAATCTTTGTTCAACTAAAAGCTTCTTACCGTATATAGACCCAATAAGAGAGATGGCTAAAGCTTATACTCTTACTCCATACAAAGCTATGGAATGCCCTAACCCCTCCATAACACAGAGTCTGTGAAAACCTTCAAAGTCACCCTAAAAAAAAAAAAATCACTTTCTCAATAATCACGTCTGTCCTTGTGACCAGAATTTCATACCATAAACCAGCACCAATGAGTTTACTGAATAGAATACCACCTTTTTTAGATGAACTGAAATACTAGTAAACCAACTGTACCTCTTTCTCTTAAAGTACACTAATCAATATTTAATCCTTAAGAAACTTCAACAAGGCAAAAGTATAATCTCCTTCATATTGTACAGAATATACTGTATGCCATGATTGTTTATAACACGTTATCCATTTATATACTGTGCAAGTTCTACTGTCATTTATTTTCACTGCATAATGACATTGTACTCTGCATATTTCTAGCACTAAGAAATGCTATTTATATTTGCATGGTTTCTTATTACTGTAAATCTTATCTTGTATAATAATTTTTGGTTAGTTTGCTGGAGTAATTTTTAATTTGTTGCTGGAGCTTTTCACCCCAGGCCTCCACTGAAAATGGGATATTCTGACCCAGTGGACTTTCCCGATCAACAGATGTAAGTAATTAAATAAGTAAATAAATAAAATAAATAAAGGGGGTTTAGTTTTTCCTCACCTGCTTTTCCACTCACCCCACCCCCCTCTTTTTTTTTTTTACCTACCTTTTTTTCCCTAAACATTGTTGTGCTTAGGCTGTGTGGCCTCTATATCTCATGTATTCAACCTTGCACACCTTTCACTGATCAATTCCAACTGGGGGAGGTGTGTCCCACTTCACCCACCCACCCTAAATTGCCCTCCTTCCTTCCACTTCTGTCCATCCATTTTAAAGGGACAAACAACTTCACTAAACCTACAACCTACATCCTACTTCTTCAAACACCTCAGTGTGACATTTTCCCATCCTAAACGTCCATACAGGTTCATCACCATCCACACTTAAAATAAATCCAGCAAGAATCATTCTCAACCCCTTCACCTTCCCACATATTTCTGGTCCTCTCCCATCCTCACAAACTCACACCTCTTACTTTCAGAACTCCTTTTCTACCCCATGCTCCACAATGCCTCACCATCTTACTTGCCCTTCCTTTAACACACTACACCACACTATTATCCCCAGCTCTTCTCCCATCTCTCAACCTACGATATACTAGAATATCACAAATCCCCACAATCACTCACTTGTACCCCAAGACCTAATGCAACCATTTTATACCCACCATTCACCACCTACCACTTACGCAACTCTTGCTTCATCTCGTTACCTCATCTCCTCCAAACATATCAAACCTCAACCATCCCACCTCAAACTTATAGGTTCATAGGTATGTACTAGGCTATCTGCCCGAGGGCATTTATAAGCCTAGCTAGAGTGTGTCAGCTTTTGCCACCCCATTGATTAATTAATTGATCCTCTGTCAAGCAGAGCCAATGAAGTGATCCCAGGGGTGCATTTTCTGTTATCCATCCACTCATCAAGGTTTCTCTTGAAGAGTGCTAGTGAGGGGCTCTGCCTGATGTAATTTGGAATTTTGTTCCAAAGCATGGGGAGACTTTGACAAGAATCTATCCCTCCAGCATGTTCTATTTATTGTTGTGGTGAGGTTTAGCTCACTAGAGCATGTGGCTCGCAGTGACTTGGATTTCTTTAGGTGGAGCATGTCCATCAATTCTGAGTTGGACATGGCTTTGTAAGTCAGGCAGAGATCACCTCTGTGTAAGCGATATGCCACTGAGTACAGCCGGAGTTTTTGCAGTTGGGCGGCAGAGGACATGTTTGAGGCCAGTAATCCTCTTGGTGAGGTACTTTTGTGGTCATTCCAGCTGTTGGAAGTGTCTTGTGAGGTACATACCAAATGGGGCATTGTACTCTATGATGGGTCTGATGAGTGACGAGTAGAGGGGCACTATAACCTATTTTTCTAGATGCGAACCCTTTAGTAATTATATGGGCCACATACAAGGATTTCCTAACTACTCTGGCAATATGATTGTCAAAGGAGATGATACTATCTACCTGGGTCCCCAAATCTCTTATTACCTCTTCTGTATTAAGGGGGCTGCCACCTATGTGGTAATTCATGGGTGTTTTGTTTTTCCCAAATGGGATAAACTATGCATTTTTCGGCATTTAGCTTGAGGCCATGACTTTGACACCAGGTGTCCGTCTCAGTAAGGCCCTCTTGGAGGAGGTCCGTGTCAGCCGGAGAGTCAATTATGGCTCCCAGTTTGCAGTCATCGGCGAACCTGGTTAACCACACTCCTCCTGTGTTTGCCTGTGTTTGCCTGTACTTTTGAGAAGTATATGCCGAACAGTAGGGGTCCCAGGACCAAGCCTTGTGGGACACCACTTGTGTCTGGTTCAGAGTCGGACCTGGAGCCCGCTATTCTTACCATGTGAGTTCTGTCTGTAAGCCAGTTGGCAACCCATCTCGTGACGTAGGGGTTTATGTTCAGGCTGTTGAGTTTTTCTGAAATACCAGAGTGGGGAATGGTGTCGAAAGCCTTGGCGAGGTCAAGGTTGGCTGTGTGAACCACCTTTCCCTTGTCTATGGCCTTGGTGACTGTCTCGAAAAAGTCAACCAGGTTTAGTAGGCATGATCTGCCCTTAAAGCCGAACTGGGTCGAGTCAAGTGTTTGGAGGTTCCCAATGTCTTTGTTAATGAGTTTCATGATGATGCGTTCCATAGCCTTGCAGACCAGGCTAGTCAGGCTTATGGGGAGATGGTTACCAGGGTCAGTTGTGACCCCTCCTTTGTGGAGAGGAATAACGATTGCTGTGTGCCATTCTATGGGCACGTAGCCTGTGGAGAGGCTGAAGCTGAACAGTGTGTTTAGGTGGGGGGTTAGTTCGTTCAAGACACAGCTTAAACACCTCCATAAATTCCCCCTACTCCTGCTCATACTCCTCAGATTCAACACTGAATCCAATCCAGGTCACTCCCACCACATAACAACCATAACTTTTCCCAACACTGCCACCTTCCTTATAACCCACTCACCCGACATCACAGCGGTCGCTGAAATTATGGTTCAAACAAAACAATCCTAGTTTTCAGTATCTACTTCCCTCCTACAAATACCTCCAAGACACCAGACCTAGCAGTAGACAAGGTGGAGGCATTTCCATGCTGTAGAAAAATTACCTTACACAAACTATCATTGCACAACCAAATGCCTCTTCAGATACTGAACCCAACCGGATCCTTCTAAAACTTCCCTCCCAGATCATCAGTCGCCTTCTAATAGCTGTTGCCTACTTTGCTTCTCCAGCCTCAATTAAAATAAAATTATATTCCTTATTCTTACTATATTATCTCAGCTGCCAGAAACTATAAAATATTGTTATAAGGTGATTTAAACCTAAACCACCTAGGTCCTCTAAGCAATGACATTTCTGACCTCCTAGCAAATAGCCTTATACTGTTGGTCAATATGCTACTTGACCGAATCTCCAAACCAACCTGTCTCTTCTGGACCTGCTAATCAATTAACAACCCTACCATCACCTCCAATATAGATCTGTTCTTTCACTCCACTGCCCAGTCAGTAACCTTCCAAATTATCCAGTCAAAGCTACCCCCAAATTCTATACCTACAAACCTAGATCCACCATCAATACAGACAACCTCAAAAGACACCTGGAAACTTTGACTGGCCTCCCATTACCAACTTACAGAACCCCAGACTTGCTGCAACAACTCTGACATATACCTTCCAACTACAAGACCAGTTCTTCCCTCTCATACAGCACCTTTTCAAAAACAACAAAACCCTCTGGCTAACCACTGAACTAAAAGCTCTGCTCAAACTTGGGGACAATGCATGGCCTTCATGCAGACAAAACCCTTCACCAGAAAATCGTACTGTCTTTACCTCTCTAAGCTAGCTAAGCAAGCCAAATGCAGGCATACAACTAACTACTTCAAAATCAAGCAACTTGCTCTTCTAGGCAAACCCAAACTTTTGGCAGGAAGCAAATCTTCTCACAGGCTGTAAAGCCACTGACCCCACGTCTTATCAACCAGACCTCTCAAGGCAAACTCTCAACCTCTGACTTTCTCAAAGAATTCATCTACCTGCCTATTACCGCAACCACTACCTCTTCCCCTAACTCACCTCACCCCCCCATCTTTTACCTTCCTCTTCTTTTTTTAATATTACACACAAAGAAACTGTTCCTCTTCTAGAAAGCATACCTCTTGATGTACTTCCTGCAGCAGACAACCTACTCCTTGGTTTAGATCAGACTTTCTTCCCGTACCTCATCTACATACTTATAACCTCTGCTTAATTCAAAATACAAAATCTGCTCTGGTTAAACCCCATTCCCAAACAGCACAGCCAGTAAATGCCTTACACTTCCACCCTATTTCCCTCCTCCCAACATTTAGAAAAATATTTGAAAACCTAATCTACAACCAACTGTCCACTTATATCCAGCAGTACCACCTCCTCAGTCTTAACTCATCATAGCAGAGTGTGCCTCCTGGCGTTTTTGCAGTTACCTCCTACTGTGCCCCTTAGGTGTCAAATATTGCTTGTTCATATTTGCATTAATAATTCTAAAACCATACTATATATAAGGTATCAGAATATTTCACATTGAAGCATACATGATGGCAAACAACTGTATGTATATTTGACTTCTCTCAATGAGTATTTGTTAGAAATGTAAGGTGATAACTTCATTTTTTTAAAAGGCTCAAGCTACACATACTGGGCGTTAAAGATGGACACAATAAAGAGCTGTAGTGGAGGGAATGACAAACAGCATGGATTCTGGGCTGGACGGAGCACAATGACAGCACTATGGTCACTTACAGAGGAGATCCTTCTCAGCATGAAAAAAGGAAACCTTTCCACAGCTCTGTTCATTGACCTTATCAAAGCTTTTAATCTAAAGGATCACTACCTGCTCTTTCACTCCCTCCATGAACCAACATTTCTTAACAAAAGTATTTCAGAGTCAAATTAGGCCCATCCCTATTGCCAAAAGCACCTGTTACCAGAGTGCCCCAAGGATCCATACACACCACTCTTTTGTTTTCAGTCTTTAACAAGCTGCCCTCTGATCTCCCTAACCTTCCTTTTACTCTTGCAGATGACATGGATTATTCTTTACTCCAGTCCTTCACATTCAGATATTCAAACCCAGCTTCAGTCTAACCTTCACTCTCTTAATGCTTTGCTAAAGAACCATAAGGTGCTGCAAACCCCACTAAAACAAAACATATGATGTTTGGAACCTCACAAAAGCAGAACATTTTCATCACAGATCTCAATGGCTACCCAATAGAAACAACCACATCCTTTAAATACTTAGGTTATGTTTAAGTCTAGACCAGTCACTAAGTTCCAAAGTCACACTGAAAACACCAGGAAAAAGACTGGTTCTCTTTTGTTCTGGTCCTGGAAAATATCTCCCTTTCTCACCAGACCAGCTAGAGCTGCAACGTCTTGCTCAACTTGAAGATTAGCCCCCCATCCTAGCCACAGCCTCAAAAAACTCATCCACTCTACTGTCCATTGAAAAAAAAAATCTACTTTTTTCCCATTTGTTCCGCTCAGTAACACCAATGCATCTACCTCTCGAAAGCCAAATGACTGCCAGTCTCCTACAGAGTTGAGATACTATTAGTGTTTGCTATTTTCAAACAGGTGCCTTTCCACATCTTGCAGCCAAGCTCAAACATAACCATCTCTACAATCTCTCCCAATTAACTCCCTCATTCCAGACACCCCAAACTAAACTGCACTGTACCAAATATTCTTTCTCCATTCTTGCACCCAAGCTATGACAATCCCTCCCCCTTTAAAAAGAAATGTCTTTTTCCCCACTTTCAGAGGTCAATTCAAGACACCATCAAAATCTGACTGCAAGTGCTTTTCCACTGGACAAATAACCTAACTCCCTCCTCTCCTGCATTACTTCTACTTTGAACCTCTGTTCTCAGCTGCTACCACTCTCTCATATTTACTACTAAAATTCATTTACATATGATTTTCTACAAATTGTATCAACTGCCAATAGGATTAGCCACCTTCTGTGATTACACTGTGAATTTGTTCCATTTTTTTTTCCTGCAAATCTTTTCACCTGGGTTGTGCCGCAAATGGTCTATAGTGGTCAGTGTACTGCCCCAGTAAACAAACTAAACTACCTAAAATAAATGAATAAATAAGAAACTTAAAGGGGGAATCAGTAGTAACAGGTTGTAAAGGGATAGCATTTTGAACTTGAAAGATCCAAGGCTGTTCTCCAGGAGACTTGTTTTTTGAAATCAGAACGATTATTGAACAAACTTTCCCTATCAGAGAATAAGGGACTGCCTGTATTACTGCCCAATTCGGCAACTGATTAAATGCAGGGGGAAAAGTTTGATCAGGTAGATGAAGAGGAATCCCCTGAAAAGGAGGAAGGGATTCTCACTGCCATCTGTATTCCTTATATACTACTCTCAACCCATTTTTTTCAGGATTATCCATTGACAAAGACTTTAAAGGCTTGCCGGGGGGACGACTACCATCTGCAGGCAGTCATTCAGACTCACTGGACTGTCCTGGATCCTTGGGGCTCCTCCTTTCTTTTTCCTTTGCTGAAGGCTAAAAATCTGAGTACTACCCTGAGTCAGTTTTCACCTCTCATCATCCTTTTTCAGGGTCTCGGCAGCAGATGGTCCAAAACAAAAGGAGAACTCAACATTTCAGCATTAACATCCTCAGGTAAATTTTATGTATGTAACAATGCAAACCTTCTCGTAACAGTTGCAGTAACAACTGCTCTGGAAAAGGCATTATCTTTATCATAAATTCACTTCAAAGTGTGTTTGAGCAACAGAGACAAAAGCAATACGTGTATTCATAGAAAAGGAAAAAGTGCTTAAATTCTCCTCATTCTCAAATGATGGAAGCAGAAACTTCAAGATGTAAGCCTGACAATTAAGAATCCTACAAATAAGTGTGACAAAAGTAGTAAACTTTTTTCCCCCCAAATGTATCAAAGGCTTTCCCATCCATGTCATAAGGGGTGTGTTAGCATTTACCAAAAGTTAAAATTAGCAGGGTTAGCCAAGGAAATTACTGCAGGGTTAAATCTGGGATTAGAAAATGAAGTATGCAAGACTGAAGGACTTTTTACAGTCTATCTGCTTTGCTAGGGGTAGCAGCATGCTGGCTGTCAGGCAAGTTACATGCTATAATATGTTGCAACAAAAACATCCTCCAATGTTGAAAGTACAAGAGTAACAAGGAGTGGGATCAGGAAATTTCAGGTTTTACAAATATTTTTTGAAGGATACTGAAATATCAAGGACTTCCACAGGTTGATTTCCGCTCCCCCACTCTGAAGACAAACTGTTAAAAGTGGGCCAGTGTAACTGTTTAAATTCAGTCCGTGATTATTAATTATACTGCCTAGGAGAAAAAAAAATGGAGAACTGAGATGAAATCAACCAGAAAAAATAGGAAAAGTGACCGGGAGAATCATGCAGTTCAGCAAACATAATTCAGGTTAAAGCTTTGCTACAGGACTTCCAGTAATTTAGAGGAAAAAAACAAATCAAATTCACTCAGAAGTTCTTAAATGAACCACTGAAGGAATATATCAATTCAAATAACAAAACACTGGCAAAAATAAAATAAGCTTCAAGTAACTAGTCGGATGAGCTGATAAAACTGCAAAAATAGAAGCTGAAATGAAGAGGCCAGCTGAACATGAGGTTTCTCAAGAATGGCTTCAAAAATAGTAGAGTTAGAAGACAGTATGCTCACAGAAAACCTGAAATTTTCAGCTCTACCAGAGAAAATGGAATGAATAAGCTATTACTTTTATAAAAGTACATATAAGTAACTGGACCAGTGTTCCACAGCAAGATTTACCAAGTGAAAAGGCACATTATATGTATGCTCCAAACTTGGCCATGAGAAAGCAGCCAAGACCTATATCAGTAAAGATGCAATTGTACCAGCAGAAATAGTTGATTCTGACAAAATTGTGGCAGAAAAGAAAATTATTAAAAACTGGAGAAGGATTCAAGAAAATGATTATCCACTGTACACCAGGCAGAAGAGAAGCAAATGTATCCATTAGGTTCAAGCTGATTCATCTAGCTGTCGTTAAAATTATTTCCGGGAGGATCAATTTTTTTTTATACAAAGAAGCGGCCAAGGAGGAAAACATTTATCCAACAAAGAATGAGACAGCAAGCAAGGAGAAGACAACTCTGCTTCTCATTCTTCAGACAACAAAGCTCATACAGAGATTCTGCCAGTGAAGCCTTTACAGAGTCTCAAAGGAAAACGCTTGCTAAACAGAAGAGCAAATGAGTTGACCAGAAGACTCCGAAGTACCTTGGGGCTTGAGAACCAGAGTCTAGTGTTAGGCAGTGGAGAAAGATCAGCAAAACTGATGTTAGTGAACAAACGGGATCTGTTAAACACATTTGTGAAATATGGCTTTACAAGAAAAAGTGGCTGAAATGTTTGACTTTGTTAAACTTGTGGGTGGACTGTAGAGCAAATATCACACTTTATGTCATTAATGTTTAGAAGAATACTAAAGGAAAACTAAGAAACAATTTTTATTATTTTATTACTATTAGTATAAGGTATTTCATGATGCAAACTGCACTGGAAAATAAAATAAGTGGTATTTTATATGTAGTGGGTCTTTTCAGTGACTAAGTATGTCAAAGATTTTTAAGTTAACAAGTAATTTTAATCATTTACAAGATATACAGGCTTTACTCTAACATGATAAAAAGGCTGGACAAAAGCAAGTTTAAGCCAGTATAAACGTGTCTCAAGCTGCTGGTGTGGAGTACAAAAAGGTGCATTAATGCAGAATTAAGGTAGTAATTTGCCTTGTTTTTACATGGGTGGGTGTCTAGACAGACATCCTTGGCTTGAGCTACAGACATTTTATTTAAGCAAAAAGGCTTGAAAAATAAGACAAAACGATAAAAGACACACAAATGCCAAGTGTTTTGAATCTGCAAAGTTATTAACTTGTATTTTTGACACAATTCTCTCAGTGAGAGCCAAAACGACTACATCTGAAGGCAGATGGCCAGGAGTATGTACATTGTCCTCTGAGAAATGTGCAACAATTCATTCAAGCATCTGGAAAACTGTTAGCTGTTTTTTTTTTTTTTCATAAATGACTACTTCAACTTCCAGACAAGCTTTTTGAATGTGCAAAGATTAATCTTCAGAGCTCTGAGCACCCTGCTGAGAGAAAAAAAAAGAAATTATGTTCTTACCATAACATTCATCATGAATGAATGAAGAACACAGATGGAACGTTATGGTAAGAACAGAACTTATTTATCTGATGTTGTTAATTTTCATTCTTTCATGATGGATGGGACAGAGTCCCTAGCTAGTTTATTGTCCTGGGAGGCCTATGGAAGGATATTCCTGGGCACCACTGAGCCTAAAGATACTCTCCCACTGGAGACGAGTCCAATTTGTAATGAGTGATAAAGGTAGGAGGAAAAGTCTAAGCGGCTGCTGCACAAATGTCACCCACAGAAGCTCTAGAATGAAAAGCTACTGAAGTAGCAACTGATCTGGTTGAATGTGCCTTTATTTTAAATTCATTTGGTTCTGTTGACAAGAGATGCATTCTCTCTCACAGTTCACCAAGGTGACTTTAGAAACCAATCTTCCCAACTTGGGTCCTGAGAAGGACAGGCACAATTGGTCAGATTTTTGGAAAGATTTAGTCTTATCCAAACAGAAGCGTGATTGTCTATGTACATCCAATAAATGCAAACAATATTCTCCTTTATTTGAGAAATCTGGGAATAAAATTGGCAAGTCAGTAGATTGATTAATATTCAACTCCGAGACAACCTTTGGTAGAAAGGATGGGTTAAGTCTGAAGTGATGCTCTCTCTTTGCGAAAAAAAAATGCAAGCACGTTTTATGCACAAAGCCTGCAATTCTGATATTCTTGCTGCGGTAATGGCTACCAAGAATAAAGACTTCCAAGACAAGAATTTTATGTCACAAGTGGCCGCAGGCTCAAAGGGATGATGAGTCAAAGACTGTAGGACCAGTGTGAGTCCAAGGTTCAATAGGCTCTATGAAAGGTGGTCTTACATGTAAAACCCCTTTCAAGAAGGTTTTACAGAGGTGATGAGATACCAAAGAGGAATCCTGGAAACCAGTGTGAAAATTGGAGACAGCTGCTAACTGGACCCGAATAGTAGAAGCTGAAGCTCCTGAAAGGAGTAGGGTTGATAAATACTCTAAAACCAAACTGACTGGAGCTGAGAAGGGAGCTATTCCTTTTTCCTGAGACCAAAACACAAATCTGTTCCATTTACTATGATAAATCTTCCTAGTGGATGGTTTACGGGAAGCCTGAAGTATTTTTCGAACAGGGGAAGAAAGGTTATTTTGCCTGGGAATTACTGAAGTGGAGGAACCAAACTGTCAACTTGAGGCTCGATTGGTTTGGATAGATCAACCCCTGTGGGTGTGACAGAAGTCCTGGAGTTGAATCCAAAATCCATGGTCGGTGAACCAGGTGAGGCCAAAGGAAGGGGAACCAGACTTGCTAGGGCCTACGGGGAGCAATGTGGATTGCTTTGCTTCTCAATTGAAAAGCCTTCTTTATAAACTGTGGTATCAGAGGAAAGGCATATAGTCCCGGGGGCCATCTTGTACTAGAGCTTCCCTCAGGGACTCCCCCTGATGGGAAATCAGGGCAAAGTAGCTGCTGCATTTGTGGTTGGTGGGGATGCGAATAAGTTGCAGCAAGACTGGCCCCAGCAACAGAAAACCTTCATCGCTACCACTGGATTGAGGTAGCACTCATGAGGCAGGAGAATACATCTGCTCAGTTTGGCCACAATCATGCTGGAATTCCCAGGAATGTGCATTGCTACTACAAAGTGTTTGGAGGCTATCACCCATTGCCAAATTCTCATGGCTTCCCGACAACAGGTAGGATATGGTTCCACCTTGTTTGTTGATGTACCAGATGACTGACATTGTCCATCTAGATAGCAACTCTCCCCAACGGGAGGCAAACAGGAATGCTTGCCATGCCAGAAGTACCACCCTCAGTTCTAGGACATTGATATGCAAATTGGCCTCCATGGGGGACCAAGCGCCTTGGACTGTCTTTCTCTGAAAATGCAACCCCCACCCCATCTGGGATGCATCCATGGTCACTACAGCCTTGGGTTGAGGGGGTGAGAAGGGATGACTCCATAACTCTATTTATGGTTTCATCCACTAACTGAGATCCTGCTTGCAGTGGTTCGTTATGCGGATCGGATGAGACATAGGATGTGTCAATAGGGACCACAGTAGCAATCTCATGTGTAGTCTTGGTAGAGGAACTACAGTAATCGTTGCTGCCATTTATCCTAGCAGTTGAAGGACTAAATGAGCTGGGACTTAGTCCTGAGGGAGTATCACTCAAAGCTGAGATCTTAGTCTCTAAAGCCTGTGAAGCAGAAGGGCAACCAGGCAAGACCTTGCCAAATGTTGCTCCTATGAATTCTAGGCTTTGAGCAGGTACTACTTTTGACTTCTCTGTTTACGGAGATCCCTAAGGAGCTTGCTAACTGTAGAGTGTAGTTCAAAGCCTGAAGCAGTAGATACTTCGTGGGGCAGTAAGGAGCCAATCATCTAGATATGGAAACACTCTGAATCCTTGCAGACAAGTGAGCTGTTACCACGGTCATACATTTGAACACTCTGGAGGCTGTGGTGAGACCAAAGGGCAATGCTCGAAATTGGTAGTAATTGGCTCTCAGTTGGAAGTGGAGATATTTCCTGGAGCATTTGTCCATTTTATATGGTAATAAGAGCCCTGGACATCTGTGGAGCACATCAGTAGTCTTTCTCCAGAAACGGGAGGATAGACTGAACTGTGACCATCCGGAATTTGGTTTGCCTAACAAACTTGTTTAGGATGAAATGCTAAAAAACAGGAACAGTCCACTAAATGTGTTGACAAATGTTTTTGTTAAACATAATAACAAATAGAAATTTTTATAAAATACAATGAAAATGTATTAATTGTAATGAACACAGTCCATACATATATACACCAAAGTTTAATTCAGAAGATGTTACCCACTAGTATTGACTTCCTCAATGCCACAACAGATGCATTGTTTTTATTATTATCTAGAATTATCCAAAATAGGTTTAATTGAAATATGTTCATTAATTCCTGGATAAACTGAAACATTGAGTTTGACTTGCCACCTAACTTCCTTATCACTAACAACCTTTTTAGCATCAGAATACAATATTAGTTTTGTTGTAGTTTTGCAAAGTAATACTTGTAACATCAATAAAAGTTTCATATTGAATCGATTCTTATAGACAAATGTGGCTCATTCCCACTATATTAAAACATTGCTGTCAGCCTAAAAACACAATCAGTTTCTCTGAATGATTGGGCCCAGGGATGGTTTACTGAAAAGTGTAAATAGAATTCTGAAAGTAAGTAGACATAGTGGACATAAAAAAATATATTTAGGAACTTAATTTTATGTCAAGATTTACAAATATAGTAAACAGAGGAAGACCTGGTAAAGATACACAATTTAACTGGCAGAGAAGAGAGAATACTGAAAGACCTGCAGGGATAATAACATCATCTAATGATTATAAGAACAAGATTAATAGTTTGTTGCTCAATTCTGGAAATATGAGATCTCTTTCTACAAATGAAGTCCACATAGGTATGATAAGGTGGATATGTGTTTTGAAAAAAAAAACTGATTTTGACACAGGACACTGCTGGTACTAGAATTTATGGAGACGTTTTTTGCACATAATTATATTTTTATGATTTGATTGGGAAAAGGAACACATTTTCAATTCTGAATGGTACAAGTATATTTCTTTCTCCTTTGGAGGGGTAACAAACAGGAATTAGACAAGTTTTTGGCCATCTCAATTCTTGTAGTGAACATTTCAAATTTACCTTTAATAAGGACAAGAAACCATCTCCTATCTGGATGTGCAACTAACTATACAGGATGGGAAATTTAAGTCTAACATCTTTAGGAAAAATACTTTCAGTAATTCCTATTTACTCTTTTCCAGTAACCATCAATGCATCCGAGCTGCTCGGATGACATCTAATGCCAATGACTTGGGAATGGAGTTGAGAAAAATAGGTTCCTTTTTGCTGAACACTGACATGATACTAGATGTTAGTGAGTATGTGAGAGAAACAATGGGGTCAAGTACAAGCCCCCTTTTGGAGGTTTTGGTTACAGATGGTGCCAATGGAAAGTATAAAAGGCCCTGTGTTTCCAACACATCCCACTGTGGATACATTAAAACTGGATTGTGTTTAAGGCTGACAGCAATGTTTTTAATATAGTGGGGAATGAGCCACATTTTGTCTATAAGAATGGATTCAATATGAAACTTTTTCTGGAGAGAAATATGCAGTAAGGACTGTTCATCCTTTAAATTCGTATATTAGAAATGGGTGAGTGTTAATGTGAGAGGGGGGATGCTAAAAGGTTGTTGATGATAAGGAAGTTGGTGGGCAGTCAAACTCAAATGTTCAGTTTATCAGAGATAAATTAATTAAATTTCAATTAAACCTATTTTGGATAATTTCAATACTAGTGGGTAACATCTTCTGAATTAAACTTTGGTGCATATGTATGGACTGTGTTCATTACAATTAATTTTTTTTCATTGTATTTAAAATTTCTATTTGTTATTATGTTTAACAAAAACATTTGTCAACACTAATGATTTTGGAATATCAGCACTAGCACTTTAATTTTTTTCATGTGTCAATGTGTGTGCTCAGGTGATTAATGTCTGCATTTATAAGAACATTGAACTGATGGTAGAATTGTTCTGATTGTGGATTACTTTTTATAAACTTGTTTAGGATGCCAAGGTCCAAAATTGGCCTCAAATCCCCTGTCTTTTTTGGCACTAAAAAGAACCTTGAGTAAAATCCAGACTCTATCTGGTCTAGTGGGACTAACTGGACAACTCTTTTTTTGGAGCAGCTTTCAGATTTCTTGAGCTGCTACGTCCCTCTGACTGGAAGGAATGTTGGGAATTCACCTTTTTGGCTTCAGGTAAAGATCAAAGGGGATGTGATAACCTCTAGTAATTACCGTCTGCACCTAGGAAACTTGTTATGGAATGCCAGGCTAAATGGTGCAGCGAGAATAGTCCCCAGACTGCTTCAAGATGTAATTGGGCCGCTCTTCAGGAGCGCTGGTAGGGCTGCCCAGAAAAAGAATCTCTGGACCCCTGGTTATGTGGACCCCCACCCCCCCCTGTCTCAGGGGAGAGTCTTCCTGATGAGCTCCCCCTCTGCCCTGGGGGGAAAAACTCACCACGTGCGTTACAGAAAGGCCATTGGGATTTCCTGAACCACATCTTTCACTTCTGATTCTTAGAGTAGGACTGTTGAGTGGAAAAATGTACAGCCACAGCAGATAGGGTCTTGCCATCCTTCTCACACCTGGCTAGTGTGTCTTTAACCTTTGGAACGAAAAGAGAGAGGAGGCATCAACGGGAGCGCTGATGAAGGAAGACTTGAAAGGAACTGCAAAATCACACAAGTGCATCCAGGCATGATGTCTCAACACCTGAACCCGCTTGCTCTAGCCGCCCCCCCCCTTTGGTTGTATGGGAAATCAGCCACAGGGACAAGTTAGATATGGATTCCAGGGTGGCAAGCTGTAAGGCAACTTTGCCATGTACCTCATCAGACATAGCTCTTGCCAAAGTTCCTGAGAGTTCCATGATCTAGTCTCTCTGGAGATGAGTAAAATGTGCCTAGTAGTTCAACGACTGTATGGCAAAGGTCAATGAGGCATAAACCCACTTCCCCAGCTTGTCCATTGTCTGAGACTCCCTGCTTGGAGGATGGACAGCAGGACTCTCCTCTGCGAGCTCTTTCCTTGTGGCTGCCACCACCAGCATAGCGTCTACTACCAAGTCTTTGGACCAATGTGGGTGATCATCTGGAGGGGAGAGTATTTTGTCTGGTCTCCGGGATTGGCTCAACAGTGTCAGGAGTCTTCCAAGTGAGCTGTATAATGAGCTTGACTAACTCATCTGCAGGTAGGGTCACCCAAGAAGTAGAATCTCGAACATGGAAAGCCTGCAAGAATACAGATTCCTCAGAAGGGATGATGGGCTTCCAGTCACGCTTCTGTTTCAGTAACTCCAGTACATTTTCAAAGGAGACATACTCAGGGGGCGACTGCGGGGACACTTCCCGCTCATCATAATCTACATCTTTGATGAGAGATTCCTGAATATATATATATATATATATATATATATATATATATATATATATATATATCAAAGGCAGGGTGCTGTACCAGCAATGGTACCAAGAAATACCAGTAAAGGTAAAAGGGAAGGAAATTTTCACTTGCACAAGTAGTAAAGTATCACAAAGTATAAATTACTAAGAATAAAGGCGTTATAAGTGATTAGAAAAGCAAAAGGTCAATATTTATTTAGTGAAAAAAATTAAACACTTAGCTTGAGAACTGGCCCGATGCGTCTTGAAACTCTACGTGGCAAATATCTGAGGAGATGGGCACCGAGTAATCTTAGCTCAAGAGTTTTGGCTGGTGCAAGCTTGTTATATCAGCCAAGTTGGTTCAGAGGACAGAACAGAGACCCATCCGTCATGAATGAATGAAGATCAACATCAAACTCAAAACTTAAAGGTATAGTGGCAAACAGTTCAGTGAAAAAGTCTCAAATTGGGGGAAGTGAATAAGACTTGCCTCCCCAGCAGCATTAATACTTTAATGTATTTTAATAGAACAGTGCACAATTCCATTTTAAAAGTAGCCATTGCAATTGCTCTTGTATGGAGGGTTAAGCTTCATTTGTTTAAAATGCACATAGTTGTGTGGGTTTGTTCCAAGTAACTAGGGGATGGGGGGAATTCTAAAAATGCACTTAGTTTTTTTTTTTTCTCTGAGGGTTTTTACTAAAGCAAAAAGTCTTGAAAATGTGACAGATTCAAGTGGATATTAGAAAAAAAACTATGACTAGCCTGACAATGTGTGCATACAAGACAAATTGGAACTTCATATTCAAAATAACCATCTAGTATACTATGTGGAAGCAATAGCTTTCTTTCTTAATGGCTACTCTGGGCAGGTTATCTTGAAATGTAAATGACCACAAGGGTACAGGCAAAAAGGAGAGGGCATTGAATTATATTAAGAAATTCAGAATGCAAATAGCCATGTTGCATGAGTTGCGTTTTATAGCAATGAGCTTCAGCAGAATGTCAGACAAGGAAAAGGACACTAATAATACTGAGAGAGAGGCTCCAATAGGTATACAATAAGTTACAGAGAGAGAATAAATTGTAGCTTTGTGGTAGTAAGGGGCTACAGACAAGGAAAGAGGATTACACTGGCATGTATTTATATTCCACCCAAAACTGCTAATATAGAGCTTTAGAAATTTTTGAAAGAAATAATCAGCTTTCAGATGGAAATATTTATAGATGGGAACTTGAACTTGATATGCAATAGTGAAGCTGCATCAGGGAACTAATAATGGAAAATGTAACAAAAGAATGCAAGATTTCTGAAGAAATTTAGGAAAACGTTTAGTATGGAAGATGTGAATTCAGTAGTAGTTACTCAGGGAATTTACAGGCGTATTTGTATTTAACTGAAAACTTTGACACATCCAAAATTAAAAACAAGACATTGGTGCTTTCCAACTTGTCTGTTAAAAAGAAGGAAATGAGTAGTAGAAATTATTCGAGAGCTATAAGGGGAAGATAGAAATGTCTTCAGAACAGATAGCTAGTGAGTGGAATAAATTGTAAATGGAGCCTAAAAACAGGGTAGAAATAAAAGAAAGAGTTAAGGTTAAGAACTAATATGAATTAGAGGGGCTGACAAAGGTGAATGTATCGCAGAATAAGGGGAATCCCACAGAACAAGAGGAGGAAAGTACAGTTGTGTACACTTACCATAAATATAGATGTTCGTGTGTATTCACTGTTGCAGTCATTACATCTGGGTAATCTGCTGGCAGGTTGCCCTCAGTCAGCCTGATTAAGTCTTGGGTCCTGTGTCGGTTGCTGTCCCTTCTTCCATGACGTCAGGTCGTCAGGGGCATAAAACATGCAGCCGATGCCATTACATCAGTTTTTCTTGCCCCAGATGTCAGGTGCCCCCCAAATGGGGAGCAAATAAAAACACAAAAAATATACCTCCAATCCCCAAAAGCAAATACCCAAAATGGCTTTTAAGCATAGTGAAAGGAAGTAGATGTAAAGCCAGAGAAAAATAGGGGGCTGGAGGGAGTGTTACCAGGACTGCAACAGTGAATACCCTTGAACATCTACATTTATGGTAAGTGTACACAACTGTACTATGTTCTTAGTGTTTCACTGTTGCAGTCATTACATTTGGGTAGATTCCCAAAGCTATGGTTGGGTGGAGGGAATTATACAGAATTAGGACCAGCTACAAGGCCCTGCAGGACAGCAGTGGCAAAGCCAGCTCTGGATTTAGAGAAAAGTGGTAAATGGTAATGTTTGGTGAACGTATGTATTGAGCTCCAGGTAGAAGCTTCTAGAATGTCCCTGGTCGTAACACTTCAGAGAAAGGCTGTAGAAGTAGATGCAGCCCTGGTGGAATGGGATCTGATCCCCTGGGGGATAGTTTTTCCATGGTGCATATAGCAGAAATGAATACAATGGCTTATTCGTTTGGAAATGGTTTGCTTTGAAATAGCTTTTCCCTCTGCCCCTGCAGCAAATGCCACCAGCAGCTGTTCAGATTTTCTTTGAGATTTTGTCCTGTTTAAGTAAAATCCAAGTCGTCTGTGTACATCCAATGAATGCAGAATCTGCTCCCCCTTGTTCTGTAGATTGGGAAAGAAAGTTGGCAAATGAATGGTCTGATTAAGAGTCACACTGGATACCACCTTAGGCTTGAAGGATGGATTGGTCCTGAGAGATACCCTGTCCGCATGAAAAATGATGAAAGGCTCCACTGCCATAAGAGCCTATAATTCGGAAATCCTTCTAGCTGAAGTGACTGCTAAAAGGAAAGCTGTTTTCCAGGAGAGAAATTTTAAGTCTGCAGTAGCAGCTGGCTCGAAAGGAGGGAGAGTGAGCTTTTCCAATACAAAATTGAGGTCCCAGGCAGGGGTTGTAGCTCTCCTGGGTGGTCCTAAGTTTTTGGCCCCTCTGTGATACTGCTTTAGCAGAGGATGAGAGAAGAGGGGCGGTTCTGTGTTGTAATGAGCTGAAATGGCTGAGGCATGGATTTTTATGGAAGAAAATGACAGGCCCTTGTGAAGCTTCTCAGTTAAGTATTGTAAAATCTGAGGAATGTTGGGCACTGCTGTGCTTATGCCTTGAGATTGAGTCCAGGCACAGAATCTTTTCCACTTGTCAGCTTAAGATTTTCTAGTACTAGGCCTTCTTGCCTCCAAAATGGCATCCATCACAAGTTTGCGGAGGGATGCTAAGGGTGAATTTAGGTGATTAGCCACACTGCAAGATTAAGTTTGGAGCTAAGTGTGCAGAATTTGGTTGTTCTGCTGAGACAGTAAGGTGTCTGAGGCAGGTGCCATGGTGGAAGGTGTGACACATTGCGCATGAGTGGGTACCAGTGTTGGCGAGGCCAGTCTGGGGCAATCAAAATCATTTTTGGTTTGTCCTGTTTAACTTTTAGTAGAACTTTGGAGAGCAGAGACAGAGGGGGAAAGGCAAAGACTGATAGGTTTTTCCAGCTGAAGGATAGAGCATCCACTTTCCAGGCTTTTTTGTGATGAGTTCTTGTGCAAAATTTGTCCAACTGATAGTTCTGGAGTGAGGCAAAAAGATCTATGTCCATGAGATTTCTGCTTAGTTTGCCTGCCAGAGTATTCAGCTTTCCTGTCAGGAATTGAGCTTGTAGTTGTACTTGATAAGCCAAGGCCATGTTCCACAATGCCATGGCAAGTCTGCAAAGGGGGTAGGAGTGTGTACCCCCCTGCTTGTTTATGTACCACATAACTGTGGTGTTGTCTGTCTTTATCATTAATTGTCCTGGATGAAGGTGGTCCTTGAAGGCTGTCAGTGCATAATATACAGCTAGCATTTCTTTTTGATTGATATGAAGGTGCATTTGATTTGGGCTCCATTTGCCCTGAATGCACTTTCCTGCCAGATGTGCACCCCAAGCATAGTCTGATGTGTCTGTAGTTAGGGTTTGGGTGGCAGGGGGTGCAGTGAATGGTAGTCCCTTGCTTTGGTGGCAGGCCTCTGCCCACCATAGGAACTCTAGTTGCAGGCAAGGTATGATAGGAAGCATGGTTTCAAGGCTGACACAATGCTGACTCCATAGACTTTGTAAGTACCACTGAAATTTCCTCATATGCAGTCTTGCATATGGAAGAATGCAGGAGGCCATGAACCCCACGGCTTGCAGAATTTGCCTTGCAGAAAGCAGGGTTTTTGTGGCCACCTGTTTGAAGTAATTCACCAAATGAATTTACTTCTCTGGCGTAAGGAAAGCCATCTGGGCAGTTGTATTCAAGCTTGCACCCAGGAATGTAATTTTTATAAGAGTGTACCAGTTGTGATTTCTTTTCGTTTATAGTGTACCCTAGACAAGTTAGAACCCTTTTTACAAATGCCAGATAGTTTAGAAGAGTGTCCTTGTTTTCTGCCTGAATTAGACAATCGTCCAGGTATGGATATATTTGAATGTTTCTTTGCCTGCAAAATGCAATTACTGGAGCCAGGCACTTTGTAAAGACCCTGGGCGCAGTAGATAAGCCAAAGGGCAGTGCAGAGAACTGGTAATGCAAGTAGCCTGCTTTTAATCAGAATTATCTTCTGCAAGATTCCCTGACTGGGATATGCAGGTAAGCCTCTTTTAAATCTAGAGTTGTCAACCAGACATCTTTGCCTAGCATAGGAAGCAACTGGTGAAGAGTCAGCATCTTGAATTTTGTAATGTCCAGAAATGTGTTTAGAGTGGATAAGTCCAGAATTGGACACCATGATTTGTCTTTTCTGGATACCAGGAAAAGTCTTGAATAGAAACGTTGTCCCTTTTCCTCTTCTGGTATGGGTTGAATAGCCCCCATGCTCATGACGGAAAGTACTTGTCTCTGGGCCTCTGCCAGGTCTGGCCATCCGTTTGGAATTGGCAGCGTGTGGAAATGAAATCTGTATCCCTGGAATAGTATAGTTAAAACACATTTGTCCTGGGTTACAAGTTGCCAGTTTCTTGCAAGAAGAGCCAGTTTTCCCCCCAAAAGGGTGGCTAAAATGTAAGTGCTTGGCAAGTGCAAAGGGAAGTCATTGAGACTGCTTACCACAGGGAGGTGTCTTGTTTCCAGATTTGGAAGAGGAGGCACCCCATTGTTTTGTTCTTTAAGTCCCTTGTGACTGAAACCTGGAGCGTTTGGAATGTCTGGGTTTAACTTGGGAGGCTCTCGAAGGAACTGGATAGGACCAGTTGTTAGTAGGCCAGTGCCTACTAAATCTTGGAGGTTGCACTTGTAAGAAATCTTTCATAAGTTTGCATAGATTTAGCTTTATCTTCTATCTTTTTTAAAACTTCTTCAGCCTTATTATCAAAGAGACTGTCCTGTTGTAAAGGAACATCCAACAATTTTGCTTTAACATGATCAGGCAGATTTTGCTCTTTGAGCCAAGCATGCCTTCTTAGCACAGACCCAGTTACAGCAGCCCTGCAAGAGGCCTCCAAAAGAATCAAAACCACATTGCAAAATATGTTTTCCAACTTGTTCAGCTGAATGCAATAAATCCTGTACATCTTTGTTTTCCACAAAGTCAGAAATTGACATAATTTTCTGTTTAAGCAGCCCCATGATATGCTGTTGATATTTTAGCATATGAAACTGACAGTTTAAAGCCCTGATTGCCAAGGTTGCAGAAGTGTAAACCTTCTTACCCCATCTATCCAGTGCCCTGGAATCTCTGTCAGAAGGGGTAGGATTTTTAGCAGTGGAAGCCTTAATGCCCTTGGGACCCTGAGAAATGGTTTCAGGATCTGCAACAGGGTTTTTGAAAAGGAATTTGTGGGAGTCAGGAACCCTGTAGTATCTGTCTGGCTTACAAGGAGCTGGAGGCAGAGAATCAGGAGCCATACTAGATTCTGAAAAAAACATCAACAACAATGTCTATAACAGGAGGTATAGCCAAAGGCCTATGCTGAGGAAGAAAATCCCTAAGTCTCTTTTTAGATTCAGAGAAATCCTGACTTTCCCAGTGGAAATGTTCTCTTAAGGTATGTAAAGTTTCCCTAAAAGAAAAATCCTCAGTGGGAGAAGCAGAAGGAACTGAATCTTCTGCAGAGTCCTCATAAGTAGGTATATACAATTCTTGTTCATTAGAAGAGTCAGAAGAAATAGAATCTTGTTCAGAAGATTCATAATCAATGTCTTGCCTAGGCCTCTCAGAAGTGGGGGTTGGCTACCCCTGATCAGAGTAATTAAATCTTCAGCCATTTTGATCATTTGTTTTTTAGGCATAGGGGCCTGCACATGTGGCCCAGGCGTCGGTTTTTTTAGGCATAGGTCGAGATTTTGGCCTTAGTTTTGAAGATGGCATTGGTGTAATATACAAATCTGTAGGCCTGAAAACACCCTCAGAAGCCGGTGCGCCTGCACAGCGGCTCCGGACCCATCCAAGGTAGAGACATCTGCAGGTTCCATAATTGAAGCATCTTACGGCATACCGGACTTCAAATGGGTCTCAGTAGAGGCCTGCGAATCAGAATTAGCTAAGACTGGCTTAGGAGATGCGTCGTTGGCAGTTTTGGACCTCAACGGCCTGTCTCTTTCTTTTTCTTTGCATTTTTTTTAGGTATTCCGGTAGTCTGATTGCTAACCGACGACATTTCTGGATAATTAAAGCTTGAGCCAAAATATTTAGAAGCAAAAATGTACCGACGTTTGACAGTGCGTGGATTAAATAGAGCACAAAACTGACAAGGTAAGTTGTGGTCAGGGCCTAGGCAAGGAATACAGTACAAATGAAAATCCTTATGGAGGTATTTGCTTCCCACAAGTAATGCAATTATTAACTTTTACTGACATCGGTAAGGAACAAGAAAAAGTTTCCCCAACGGGGTACTTAGCTTTTTAGTTGAAGACTACGAAAATGAAAATTTCAGGAGTTGGCCAGCTGGCACTTGCGAACATCTTCTTCTTCGGGCACCACACAGCAAGAAAGACTGAGGTAATGGCATCAGCTGCATGTTTTATACCCCTGAAGACCTGACGTCATGGAAGAAGGGACAGCAACCGACGTAGGACCCAAGACTTTGTTAATCAGGCTGACTGAGGGCAACTGCCAGCAGACTACCCAAATGTAATGACTGCAACAGTGAAACATGAAGGACATCAACCGTAGAGTGCTACAGCAAAAAAAGCGAGTACCTGGATAATATGCATGGCTTTAGAAATCTTGGTGTTATAAAAACTATATTTAATAATTCCAGACCATAAATAATTTTAGCAAAACAGCTTAGGTAACAAAATAGAAAGTTGTTGCCAAACTTAGGGTACCTATGACAAGAAAAAAAGAAAAACAGATCTTATAGAAAGTACAGTTGTGTACACTTACCATAAATGTAGATGTTTGAGTGTATTCACTGTTGCAGTCATCACATTTGGGTCATCTGCCTGCAGATAGCCCTCGGCCGGCCTGAATACTAGAGTCTTTGGATTTCTGCGTCGGAGGCTGTCGCTTCTTCCATGACGTCAGGAGTATAAAACATGCAGCCGATGCCATTACATCAGTTTTTCTTGCCCCAGATGTCAGGTGCCCCACAATAGGAAGCAATTATATGGTATGGTACACCCACAGCAAAAAGCAAATACGCATGATATAATACATACCAAAGATGATAAATAAAAGACAAGAGAAATCAGGGGGCTGGAGGGAGGGTAACCAGGACTGCAACAGTGAATACACTCGAACATCTACATTTATGGTAAGTGTACACAACTGTACTATGTTCTTCGTGTTTCACTGTTGCAGTCATCACATTTGGGTCGATTCCCAAGGCTAAGGAAGGGTGGAGGTAGTTAAAGAGCATTAGGCCCAGCAATCAGGCCCTCTAATACTGCTGAGGCAAATCCAGCTCTGGATCTAGAAAAGACAGGCAGGTGGTAATGCTTGGTGAAGGTATGTACAGAGTTCCAGGATGTACCTGATAGGAACTCCTCTGAGAAATGCCATAGAGGTAGATGCAGCCCTGGTGGAATGTGATCTTATCCCCTGTGGGGTAGGTTTTCCACGGTGCTTGTAGCAGAAATTAATACAATGGGCTATCCATTTGGAAATGATTTGCTTTGAAATGGCCTTCGCCTCTGCCCCTGCAGCAAAGCTAACTGGCAGCTGGTCAGATTTTCTGAGAGGCTTAGTCCTGTCCAAATAGAATCTAAGCTGTCTGTGCATGTCCAAAAAATGCAGTATCCTTTCCCCTTTATTTTGAGGATTAGGGAAAAAAGTAGGCAAATGAATGGACTGGTTTAGGGCCACACTAGACACCACCTTGGGCATAAAGAATGGATTAGTCCTGAGGGAAACCCTGTCTGCATGGAAGATAATGAAAGGTTCCACTGCCATGAGGGCCTGCAGTTCAGACACTCTTCTTGCTGAAGTGATGGCCAGAAGTAAGGCTGTTTTCCAAGAAAGGAATTTTAACTCTGCTGTAGCAGTTGGTTCAAAGAGGGGAAGAGTGAGTTTTTCCAATACAAAGTTAAGGTCCCAAGCTGGAGTGGGAGCTCTCCTAGGGGGTCTTAAATTTTTGGCCCCTCAAAGGAATTGTTTTAGCAGGGGATGAGAGAAGAGGAGTTGCTCAGTATTATAATGTGCTGAAATGGCACAGGAATGAATCTTAATTGACAAGAAAGATAGGCCCTCGTGGAGCATTTCTGTTAAATAATCTAGAATATGAGGGAAGCTAGGCACCAGTGCCCATCCCCTGACCCTGGCTCCATGAACAGTATCTTTTCCACTTTTCTGAATAGGATTTTCTAGTACTTGGCCTCCTTGCCTCAAGAATGACATCCAACACCTGCTTACTGAGGGTTGCTAGAGGTGAGCTTAGGGAATTGGACAGGCTGCAAGGTTCAAGGTTTGAAGCTGAGGGTGCAGAATCTGGCCTGCCTGCTGGGACAGCAGGGAAGGGGTCTGAGGCAGGTGCCATGGTTGTAGCAGTATCATACTGTGCAAAAGGGGGTATCAGTGCTGGTGTGGCCAGTCTGGTGCAATCAGTATTGGCCTTGGCTTGTCCTGTTTGATCTTTAGTAGAACCTTCAAGAGGAGAGGAAGAGGGGGGAAAGGCATAAACCGAGAGGCTTTCCCAGGTAAAAGACAGGGCATCCACTTTCCAAGCTTGACTGTGGGGAGTTCTGGTGCAGAATTTGTTCAAGTGGTAATTCTTTTTTTTTTCAAAACAGGTTTATTGTTTTAACATATAAGAGAAATATCATAACAATTTTATACAAGTAATTAAAAATAGGTATTATTATAATATTCAACAAAACAACTAAAGTATTTACAAAGACATCCACTACAATCAGATCAATTAATTAAACTAAAATACCATGCTATTGAAATTAAAATTTTTTAACAAATTTTGTAAATTATCCCATACAATAAAATAAGATGTTTTTCTATTTGTTCTAGTCCTAATTGTGTTTATTTCCATATGGCACACTATATTCATAACATTTTAAATTCATTGAATGAAGGAGGTGTATCTGAAATCCAATTTCTAGTTATTATTTTCCTAGCCACTGCTAGAATAGACCATAACAAGGGAAGCTTAACCTTTTAACACTTTGAGGTACAGGTGTGTTGAATAATATAAGAGATTTAGAAATAATGAAATTATCTGTAAAAAGAGCCTGCAAAAATTCATTAATTGACTTCCAGTATTCTTTCAATTTTATACAGTCATAAAACATATGAGCCCAGTCAGCATTAATTTCTACATTACATCTCTTACATAGATTATCTTTATTATTTATTTTATTCATCATCAAAGGTGTATAAAAAGATCTATGTAAAAATTTCCATGTATAAAGTCTCCAGACAATGGAAGACGTAGTTCTATAAGCAGATTCCAATATATATTGTTTATCTTGTTGATTTGGTGGGTCCCCATTAATAGAAGTGAAATAATTCCAGTATGAATCTACACTGTAAAAAGTTTCTTGTCTGATAACTTTATGTATGTATGAAAGTTTACCTTTATCAGAAACTTTATGTTGTAAATTTAATATCAAGTAATCAATCAGTGTTGGAACAGATTCTTTAACAGTTATAGACATTAAATCTATTTTATTAATGAGATGTTGTCTAAAGGTCTGAACCTCTAACCAGCAAGTTTCTCTTAGATCAAATTCTTGTTTTAAGAAATCTAGATTTTTAACTTTATTATCAGATATCAACTGATACCAGCACTTTAGATCATTATCTATAGCTAAATGAGTTCCTTCAGATGTAGATGACAAAAGCATACCCTGAGTATACATTATAGGAAATACAATAAAATTCCATTCCCTATACTTAGGGTGCATGTATATAAAGTTACGATAACTAATAATAATATTTAATGGGTAACAAACCATATGTTTAGGTGTAATAGGTGAAGTACAAAATTCCTCTAGTAACCATAACATGGAGTTATTTACAATCATATTTTTATGTGTTAAGGAGATTTTCATGAAGTGTATACTAATTAGCTCCCAATAATCTTTCCATTTTGTGACATATGACTGATCTATTAATAAAGTAATAACTTTTACAATAGAAGAGATAGTATATAAATTAAAGTCTGGAAAAGAAATACCCCCTTGAGACCAGCTATTAGTATGTTTCTTTAATGCAATCCTAGGTCTATTAGGTATTCAATTGGTAATTCTGAGGGGAGGCAAACAGTTCTACCTCTGGAGTCCCCCATTTGTTCCTCAAGAGCTTGAATATTTTGGGTTCCAGTTTCCATTCGTGTGGGTTCATGAGATTTCTGCTTAAGTTGTCTGCCAGTGAATTTAGTTTGCCTGGCAGGAACTGAGCTTGTAGGTGCACTTGGTAGCTCAAGTCTGTGTTCCACAGAGCCATGGTTAGTCTGCAGAGAGGGTAGGAGTGGGTTCCCCCTGCTTGTTTATGTACCACATAACTGTGGTGTTGTCTGTCTTTACCAATAGTTGTGCTGGAAAAATAAGGTCTTTGAAGGCTGACAGAGCATTCTGTACAGCTAACATTTCTTTTTGATTGATATACAGGTGCATCTGTTTTGGATTCCATTTGACCTGAATGCACTGCCTGCCATGTGAGCCCCCCATGCGTCCGTTAGGGTTTGGGAGGCAGGGGTAGAGTGAAAGGGAGTCCCTTGTTGTGGTAGCAGGCCTCTGCCCACCAAAGGAACTCTGCCATTAGACAAGGAATGATGGGAATCATTGTTTCCAGGTCCTGAGAATGTTGACACAATAGACTTTTTAGATACCATTGTAGTTTCCTCATATGCAGTCTTGCATATGGAATTAGTAGGATGCAAGAGGCCATGAACCCCAGGGCTTGCTGTATTTTCCTTTCAGATAACTGGATTTTTGTGGCCAATAGTTTGAAGTAGGTTGTCAAATAAACTTGTTTCTCCAGAGTGAGGAATGCCATCTGGGAAATTGTGTTCAAGCTTGCTCCCAGGAATACAATCTGTTGGCAGGGTACTAGGTGTGATTTCTTCTCATTGATGGTGTACCCCAGTGAGGTTAGAAGTTTCTTTACAAATGCCAGGTGCTGTAATAGAAAGTCCTGAGTTTCTGCCTGAATCAGGTAATCGTCCAAAGTATGGGTAAAGCTGAATATTTCTCTGCCTGCAAAATGCAATGGCTGGAGCTAGACACTTTGTGAACACCCTGGGAGCAGTAGATAAGACAAAGGGAAGTACAGAGAACTGATAGTGCATGGAGCCCGCCCTGAAACGTAGGTATTGTCTGCAGGATTCCCTTATTGGGATGTGCAGGGTAAGCTTCCTTTAAGGCTAGCCAGGAATCCTTGGCTAGCATAGGAAGACGCCGTTGAAGAGTTAGCATTTTGAATTTTGGAACCACCAGAAAGGTGTTGAAAATAGACAGGTCCAGGCTAGGACGCCAGGAGTTTTCTTTTCTGGGTACCAGGAACAGTCTTGAATAAAAACCTTGCCCCTTTTGTTCTGCTTGGACAGGTTGAATAGCCCTGATACTGAGGAGAGAGTACTTGTTTTTGGGCCTCCACCCACTGATTTGGGGGGGATGTCTGGCCAACCACTTGGGGTTGGTAGTGTGTGGAAGTGGAATTTTTATTCTAGGGAAACTATGTTTAAAACCCATTTGACCTGGGTAATGAGTTCCCAGTTTTTTGCATGCAGGGCGAGCTTTCCTCCTAAGGGAGCAAGTAGTTGAGCAGGGCTTGGATGGGTTAAGGTTAAGTCATTGTGCCATTTTTCTGTAAGGAAGGGGGGGGCTTACTACTCTGCTTTGGAAGTGGGACCCCCCCACTGCTTAGATCTGTGCGTAGCCTGAGACTGAAGTCTTGGTGGTCTGCTGTTCCTGGGTTTGGACTGAAGGCCTGGAAGGGACTGGAAAAGACCATTTCTTAGAAGGCCAATGCCTACTGAATCTGGGAGGCTGTACTTGTAAGAAATCTTTAACAGTTTGTGTAAATTTAGCTTTTTCCTCTATCCTTTTGAGGACTTCTTCTACTTTGTTGCCAGAAAGGCAGTCTTGGTTTAAGGGTGAATCCAGTAGATTAGCTTTAACATGATCTGGCAAGTTTTGTTCCTTAAGCCAAGCATGCTTTCTAAGTACAGACCCAGTGACAGCAGCCCAGCAAGATGCTTCTAAAGCATCAAAACCACAAGTACGTTTACCAACTTGTTCTGCAGAATGCGTTAAATCTTGCAACTCTGTGTTCAGCACAATCAGGAATCAACATTTTCTGTTTAAGTAGTCCCATAATATGCTGCTGATACTTTAACATATGAAACTGGCAATTTAAAGCCCTAATGGTCAAAGTAGCAGAACTGTATACCTTCTTACCCCATATGTCTAAGTCTCTAGAGTCCTTATCAGAACGGGTAGGATTTTTGGCAGTTGTAGCCTTAATGCCTTTTGGTCCTTGGGAAATGGTCTCTGGATCCACAGTAAGATTCTTGAAGAGGAAAGTACAGTTGTGTACACCTACCATAAATGTAGATGTTAGAGTGTCTTCACTGTTGCAGTCATAACTGTAGGGTGTTCCTGCCGGTAGGCAGCCCGAGGTCGGCCAGAATTCCAAAGTCTGGGTCTGGCGTCGGCCGTACCAGCAAGTACCCTGACGTCAGAACGCAGAGGTATAAAGCTGACAGCCAACGCCATCTTCTCCAGCCTTTCTTGCCCCAGATGTCAGAAGCCCCCCAAAAAACCAAAAGGTGTCCAAAAAGGAACACAAATACACCACAAAAGAAGTGGAAGAGGAAACAAGCAAAAATAAGAGGGGGCTGGTGGGAGGGAAACACCGACTGCAACAGTGAAGACACTTGAACATCTACATTTACGGTAGGTGTACACAACTGTACTATGTTCTTCGTGTTTCACTGTTGCAGTCATAACTGTAGGATAGAATCCCAAAGCTGTGAATGAGGGAGGAGGTTATGCAGAAGGGGCAGCTAGAAGACCCTGCAAAACAGCAGAGGCAAAGCCTGCCCTAGACTTAGAATACAAAGGGAGATTATAGTGCTTAGAGAAAGTATGCACTGAACTCCAAGTGGCAGCTTCCAAAATGTCCTTGGTAGGGACTCCTCTGAGAAAAGCTGCTGAAGTGGCAGCTGCTCTAGTAGAATGACTTCTAACAGTACCTGGAATCTGTTTCCCATAGTGAGAGTAACAAAACCTTATTCCATGAGCAATCCATTTGGAAATAGTTTGTTTAGAAATAGCCTTACCTAGAGAACTGGAGGCATAAGAGATAAGCAACTGATCAGATTTTCTGAAATCTTTAGTTTTGTCCAGGTAGAATCGTAGTTGCCTGTGTACGTCCAATGAATGTAAGATCCTTTCCCCTTTATTTTGAGGATTTGGAAAGAAGGTAGGAAGGTGAATAGTCTGATTTAGAGCCACTTTAGAAATCACCTTAGGCATAAATGTAGGATTGGTCCTCAAGGAAACTGTCTTGGTGGAAGATAATATATGGTTCCACAGCCATGAGAGCTTGCAACTCTGAAACCCTTCTGGCAGAAGTCAATGCCAATAAGATAGCTGTCTTCCAGGATAAGAACTTGATATCCGAAGCCGCAGCAGGCTCAAAAGGAGGCAAAGTAAGTTTCTCCAAGACATAATTAAGATCCCAAGCAGGAACAGGAGGAGTTCTGGGAGGTCTTAAATTCTTAGCTCCTCTCAAAAATTGTCTCACCAGCTGGTGAGAAAAAATGGAAGGATCAGAGTTAAAATGAGCAAGATAGCAGAAGCATGAATTTTGATGGAGGAAAAGGAAAGGCCTTTAAGCAAAAGGTCTGAGAGGTAAAGTAAAATGGAGGGAACATTAGGCAAAAGAGGATCAGAACCTCGATCCTGCATCCAAATACAAAATCTTTTCCATTTTGAAGCATAAGATTTTCTAGTGCTAGGCCGCCTAGCTTCTAAAAGAACATCCAAAACTTGTTTGGGAAGAGAAGGAATCAAAGGCCCTTGTAGAGCCAAGCTGCCAGGCACAGAGTCTTGATTTGAGAGTGTAGCATCTGACCCTGATGCTGGGACAGAAGAGAAGGGATCAGAGGAAGAATCCAAGGAGGTTCCAAGAATAGGTGTTTTAAAGTTGGATACCAAAACCTGCCGAGGCCAATTTGGAGCTATCAAAATGATAGTCTTGGGTTTGTCCTGTTTTATTTTCAGTAACACCCGAGGCAGAAGAGGAAGAGGAGGGAAGGCATATCCCGAAAGATTCCTCCAGCTGAATGACAGGGCATCCACTTTCCAATCTGTTTTGTGGAAGGACCTGGTGCAAGAGAGAGGCAACTGATGATTGAGATGGGATGCAAACAGATCTATCTGAGGACAACCCCAAACTGCAGTTATCCTGCTGAATAAGTTGGGGTCCAGCATCCATTCGTGAGGATCCAAAAGATTTCTGCTTAGGCTGTCTGCTAACAGGTTCTGATTTCCTGGAATGAATTGAGCTTGAAGATGCAGATTCAGATGTAGAGCTGTGTCCCATAAATTCATGGCTAGTCTGAAAAGGGGGTAAGAGTGAGAGCCCCCTTGCTTGTTTATGTACCACATGACTGTGGTATTGTCTGTACGAAATCAGAAGAGGCCCTGGTTTCAAAAGATTCTGGAAGGCTAGAAGAGCATTTTGGACTGCCAACATTTCCTGCAAGTTGATGTGCCAGAGAAGATGCTTCTTTGTCCAAGAGCCCTGCTGGCAAATGTCTAGAAAATGAGCTCCCCAAGCATAATCCGAAGCGTCCGTGGTTATGATCTGAGAAGGTTGAGGCAGACGAAAGGGATTCCCTTTGTTCAAAGCACAAGCCCTGGACCACTAAAGGAGCTCCTTTTGGAGGCAGGGAATCAGTGGAATCATTGTGCCCAGACTGTGGTAATGCTGGGACCATACACTCTTTAGGTACCATTGAAGTTTTCTCATATGAAGCCTTGCATTTGGAATCAACAGGATGCAAGAAGCCATGTAGCCCAAAGCCTGCAGGAATTTCCTTGCAGTGAGCTGAGGTAAAGTTGCCAAGGTTTTGAAAATTGAAGCCAGCTGTAATTGTTTTTCTGGAGTGAGGAAGGCCATCTGTAAGCTTGCGTTTAGAAGAGCTCCCAAAAAGATCATCTGCTGAGAAGGAATCAAATGTGACTTTTTTGTGTTCACTGAGAATCCCAGAATTAGGAGAAGACGTTGAACAAAATGCAGATGTTGAAGTAAAAGGTCTTTGCTGTCTGCTTGAATAAGGCAGTCGCCCAGATAGGGGTAAATTTGAATCCCCTGGAGTCTGCAATAAGCTACTACTGGAGCCAGGCACTTGGTAAAAACTCTGGGTGCAGTAGATAAGCCAAAGGGTAGTACAGAGAACTGAAAGTGCCTCGAGCCTGCCTTGAATCTGAGGTATTTTCTGCGTTCTTGCCTGATGGGAATGTGTAAGTAGGCGTCCTTTAAGTCCAATGTCACCATCCAAGCATCTTGGGAGAGCATTGGAAGAAGTTGTTGCAGAGTAAGCATCTTGAATTTTGGTATTTCCAGAAAGGTGTTTAATACTGAGAGGTCCAGAATAGGTCTCCATGAGCTTTGTTTTCTTGGGACCAGAAATAGTCTTGAGTAAAAACCTTTTCCCCTCTCTGAAAGTGGAACAGTTTCTATGGCTCTCATGGCCAATAGAGCGTCCACTTGATTTAAGGCCTCTGACCATTGATGTTTTGGCAGATCGGGACATCCGACAGACCTTGGCAGAGAATGAAAGTGGAATTTGTAACCTCTTAAAATCACATCTAACACCCATTTGTCTTGGGTTATACGAGTCCAATTTTGGTAGAAAAGAGACAGTTTTCCTCCGAGAGGGGCTTCCAGGCAAGGAGGTCCTGTAGCCCAACAGAGAGTCATTAAGCTTGCTTCCTTTGTGATTGAGATCTGTCTTCTCCCCTTCTAGGTGATGAAGCAGTCCATTGTCTGGACCTATAAGAGGCCTGAGCCTGAGCCCGACCTCTGGAGCGTCTATATCTTCCCCTTTGAGGCCTGTCAGACGTGGGAAAGGACCAATTCTTGGAGGGCCAATTTCTAGTAAATCCAGGAGGCTGCACTTGTAAGAAATCTTTAACAGTCTGCATAGATTTCGCTTTATCCTCCATCTTCTTTATAACCTCTTCAGCTTTAGATCCAAACAAAACATCATGCTGAACCGGAGCATCTAATAATTTAGCCTTAACTTGTTCAGGTAAATTGCTCAGCCAAGCATGTCTCCTGATAACAGTACCAGAGGCTGCGGCCCTACAAGAAGCCTCCAAGGCATCAAAACCACAATGTAAACCATGTTTGCTAACTTGTTCAGTTGCATGTAATACATCCTGTAATTCCTTGTCCTCTGCACATGCAGAAAAGGTAGAAAGTTTTTGTTTTAATACAGACAAAAGAAATTGCTGGTACTTAAACATATGGAATTGACAATTTAAAGCTCTAATAGAAAGAGTAGCAGAAGTATACACCTTTTTGCCCCATCTGTCCAAAGCACGAGAATCCTTTTCAGAAGGAATAGGATTTTTAGCAGAAGCGGCCTTAGCACCCTTGGGACCCTGAGAAATAGAGTGGAAATCTTTATGAGGTATTTGTTTCCCACACGATATACAATTATTAACTTTTTCTGACATCGGAGGAGCAAGAAAAAAAAGTTTCCCCAACGGGGTACCTAGCTTGAGAAGAGAAGAAGACGACTTCGGACAGACGACAAGCAAAAAGCGTTGTTCAGGAATCCGCCAACCAAAAACTTGCGAGCTGCTTTCCACCGCACAGCAAGAAAGACTGGAGAAGATGGCGTCAGCTGTCAGCTTTATATCTCTGCGTTCTGACGTCAGGGTACTTGCTGGTACGGCCGATGCCGGACCCAGACTTTGGAATTCTGGCCAACCTCGGGCTGCCTGCCGGCAGGAACACCCTACAGTTATGACTGCAACAGTGAAACACGAAGAACATCTTGAGAGTCAGGTACTCTGTAGTACCAGTCAGGTTTCCTGGGAGCTGGAGGCAAAGTGTCTTGGGTAAGACTAGATTCCAAGAAAACATCTTCTACAATAGCCAGAACAGGAGGGATAGCCAATGGCCTGTGTTGAGACAGGAGTAAAAATTCCCTAAGTCTCTTTTTAGACTCAGAATAGTCCTGGCTTTCCCAGCGGAAATGCTTCCCTAAGGGTATGCAAGGTTTCACCAAAAGAAAAATCTTCTGGAGAGGAAGCAGAGGGAATGGAATCCTCTGCATCAGAATTCTCATAAGTAGATAAGGGCAAATCCTGGTAATCAGAAGAAGCAGAGATATCAGATTCCTGATCAGAAGAATCTGAAAGAAAATCAGTTCTAGGTCTCTTAGAGAGGGAAGGCTGGCTTCCCCTAATTAAGGCAATAAGATCTTCAGCCATTCTAAGCATTTGTTTTTGAGGCAGATGGGCCTGAATATGCAGTTTGGTAATCGGTTTTCTAGGTGTAGTGCGAGTTTTATGCCTGAGGAATTCGGTATTTCTAGCTTGAAACAAAGTAGTCGGTTTAGTATGAAAGTCTGTAGGCCTGAATACACCCTCAGAAGCTGGTGCCTGCACAGCAGCTCTGGACCCATCCAAGGTAGAGACATCCACAGGTTCCAGAGTCGAAGCATCTCACGGCATATCGAACTCCGAATGGGTCTCAGTAGAGGCCTGTGAATCTGTAGTAGCAGGTATCAGGTGCTGCGAAAGCACCTCAATGAGTACCGTTGGACTGGTGACTAACTTAATGGAAGCATCGTCAGCAGTTTTGGATCGATGCGGTCTGTCTCCGTCTTTATCCTTACATTTTTTCTGTGGATCGGTAGTCGGATGGCTTAACAAAGAGTACAGAGATTGAGAACAAAAGTATTTGGATACAAAAATAGCCAGACGAATAGTTCGGGCGTTAAACAAGGCACAAAACAGACAGCGAGGGACGTCGTGGTCTGGGCCTAGACAGGTGACGCAGTAAGAATGGAAATTTCTATGTGGTATTTGCTTTCCACAGGCAAGACAATTGTTAATTTTTTACGACATCGGTTAGAGCACGAAAAAAGGATCCCAAACAGGGTACTTATCTTTTTGAAGACTTCGGGTCTGAAACTCAAAAATGAAAATTTCAGGAGTCAGCCGACTGGCACTTGTGAACTGCTTCTGCTTCGGGCACCGCACGGCAAGTAAAGACAGGTAATGATGTTGGCTGCATGTTTTTTACCCCTGACAACCTGACGTCATGGAAGAAGCAACAGCATCTGATGCAGAAATCCGAAGACTCTGGTATTCAGGCTGGTTGAGGGCTACCTGCAGGCAGATAACGCACAACCTTCAACGAAGGTACGCCCATTCACGCACGTCTCCACAAGAAGATGCTCTAGCTGAGAATCAAACAGGACAATGTCTTACTGTGAGGCCACAACGCTACCACATAAAATCAAGAAAATGACATTTCAGTGTTGTGGAACATAGTTTCAAGTCTTTTGGGGGTGTAAAATTAAAGTAACAAAATGAAAGTACTTCCTGCGCGAGTGCAAATGCACGGCTCCAAAGTGTACACTGAGGAAGGCTGTGTATGGACTGCCAGCTGAAACCGGTCTGTTTTTCTTGTTGTCTAAAAGAATAAAACTATTTCACCAGGACACAGTTTGCTGGCTCTAATCCTTTCTTTTTGATGTAAAATTAAAACAAAGGCTATAGTGGTAAATTATATTCTCGTGAATTGGCTCTGCAATACTCATTTATGGGGGCACAATAAGACAAAGTATCTAGGTGTATGGATTAAAACTAAACTACAGTACAGATCAAAAAGGCTTCAGTTAAGGATATGTGGAATGATACCAAATACAGGATAATACAAAAACTGAGAAACTGGAAACACTTGTTTATGGCCATGGATAGTAATACGCAGTGAAAGTTTTTTAGTTCCTTTAATTTTGTATGCAGGTCAAGTATATTTTTGTCAACCAGAGAAGTTATGGACAATGATCATTAAACAGTTGATGGAAATTATTTGGAAGGAGAATAGGTTTGAGAGTTAAGTGGGATATGATGATAAAAAGTTAGTTTAGTATTATCGGATTTATATGGATATCTTAGAGCAATACAATTAAGGCTTATACACAAAACAAGCAAAAGGATATAAATCATAGTGAAAAGGGATGATGATGGAAGCAAAAGGGGAGATCAAGAAATGAGGACAGAATAGGATTTGGGGTGCATACCCATAAGGAGAATAAAAATAACCACACAGATTTTATTCATAAAAGTTGCATAAAATATTCTAAGAACCAAGTCAACACAGAACCAAGTCAACATGGGAATGAAGAAAGGAGGTTTTGGCTAAAGGGATAAATGCAAGTAAGAACACTGAAAACAGGCAAGAGGGAGCTGGAATTTACTGGAGAAAACTGGTAAAGAAACAAAGGTATTGGGAGGAAATAGCTAGAAATGGAAAGGTAACAGTGGAATGACACCAAGCCGAAGTTTGGACTGCAGGTGAGAGACTGCCTTCCCCTATCAGGGACTGATATCAGAGCCTAGACAAAGATAAAGGGATACAGAAGTCTTAACTGAAAGATCAACTCTGGTGACATTTTTTAGTTGAATGTAGAAAAGACGGTGCTTTTAAAAAAGGGATAATTAGTAGGGTATATAAAATACTACAAAATAACTAAGAATCAGAGGAGGTCAGAAAACTAGGATGAGACTGAAAAAGTAATAAAGGAACAATGGAAGGATATATGTAAGGCTCTCAAGTATGCAAAGTCCAGAAGATTTAGGATTTTTGCTTAGAAGTGTATACATTGGTATTTTTTATATCCCAAGTAAACTTAAATGGATTCTTCCTCAGATAGCTCGCAAATGCTGAAGGTGTGATAAGACAGACAGAGGTAACTGGGAACATGTCTTTTAGGAGTCTGAGTTCACCAATTTTAAAACTTTCCTACAGAGCACAGTGCCAGATATACTGGGGAAGCAAATGACTGTAACTAAGGAAATAATTATGAGCTGTCACACAGTATCCAAATTGTCCAGACATAGTAAGGCCTTAACTTTGGCTACCAAAAAACAATTTCTAGAAAATGGAAATCCATATCTATCCCAGCTGTAACTGAAGTTTTGATTATTAAGGTATTCAAAAAGTGTTTGGTTACAACCCAAATATAACAGACTTATCTCAACCAAATTCCAAGGCAAGCCAATCAACATTACAGTGATAACTTCATGTTCCAACTACAGATGCTGAAGTAGATGAAGTCAACAAGTTTTAATTGGAATTTCTAGCATCTTTTGCAATACAAAAACTAACTAACTAAATAAATATATGTATATATAGTTCACAAACAAGTAAGGTTGGAGGAAAGATCCAAGTATTATAATTACAACATTACTGTGCAGAAGTGTAGCTGGCTAAAGCAGCACCTTGTAGCGGTCCCAAGAACTAGTGACCCACTCCTTCAGCTCTTCAAATGAAGAGCAAAAAAGGAGTCCAGCGAACTTGTAGGATGCTTCCTGCAGACAGTACCCAATCCATGACCCCCCCCCCCGAAAGCTCAGAGTGCAGAGCACATAAAATCTGCTCTTTCTGTTGGCACACCAACCAAGTGGCCAGATACTCCTGCTCCAACTATTCAGGTGCCATTTCTGTGCCCTGTCTCAAATTCTTTTTGTAAAAATAAATAAATAAAATTCAGCTGCTACAGTTTATACCCTGCATGAAGCACTAGAGCACTCGGGTTTTAATTAAAAAAATGTTCTCACTCTCAAACTGTAAAAAAACTGCTTGCCACAAATGTAGTAAGCAGTTACTGCAGTTTATATCCTGCACAGAGAGCTACTGTTCTCAGGTTTTAGTTAATTTTTTTTTTTTTGCACATTTAAACTGTGGCAATGTAGGAAGCAGTTGATAAAGTCAGAACATACATAGAGCAATACAGTGCTCACCTTTGACTGCAAATGCAATACCAACTTCTAAAAGATGGTATTGCACTAAAAAGCAATCATAATAGACTGCCGATTGCGCCCTCTAACATTTTGCAACTGGGCAGTTGCCCCTTTTGCCCCATACTAGCTACACTACTGCTGTTGTACCCATTTGAAGGTGTAGAGGTTTCTTACTTTCATGAAGTCAGAGTTATGAAGCTCACACTGACCCTCTTGTTTGCAAACCTGAGACACTTTTTCTTAAATAAAATCATTTATCAGTAGAGTGAAAAAGTATTGTTAGGATCATGTATGCTACTAACCCAACAGTAACATGTTATAAGTATCTTACTATAGACTTTTCCTGTTTTTGTCACATTAAGCTTAATGGGTTTGGCTTTATACACAATAGCTATATCTTGTCTGTGTCCCAGCCTTCCCATTTAAGCATGTAGGAAATAAAATACAACATTACTGAACACATTTCTTCAACTGCAGTCATGCTGAAAGCCTCAGACATTTTTTAATGGAATATTTAAATGAACTAATACATTTAGACTGCACAATTATAGCCTATAGAGTAATATTAAAAATGTACCTGTACAGATATGATTGGTCCTCCATTATTATATAGTAAAGGTCTAATTTTTGGTAGCAGTACATTCATCCACTGGTCCACAGCTGCAAGATAATCTAAAATGAAATAAGACATGAATGCTTAAAGTTAGTCTAGTTTCCAATTCATTGAGATATTACAGTACATAAATGAAAGAAAAAGCAATACATAGTCAAGTTATCTGTACAAAGATTTGTTCTTCGTTCATTATAGTACAATTCTTAGTCAGTACCTATAAGTAGCAGAAGTGTGGTGGTACTGTCTCACACAATGAATATAAACAGGATAAAAATGCTCATTACTTTTTATATTTGTAATTCCCCGTCGGTAAACTTTCTTGGCCATAGACTGATACTCGATTTATGGCTTTTCAATTCACTGTTTTTTGACATCTTAAACACAAACTCATGATGCATAAGTTTGTAGTTGAACTAATGGACCGGATCACTACAGCATTATTTATTAACTTATCACCTTAACTGTTGCTCTAGCCAAACACATACCATAGATTAATTCTGGCTGCCACCAGCAGGGTAAGAAAGCAACAGGAGCAGCAAAAAGAGTTCTGGGGTGCATTCACCAGGTATACAACCCCAAAGGAAATTAGTAATGGCCCTGGTCAGAGTACTGTATGCACTTCATAGGTAGGTACTAGGCTATTCGCCCTAGGGCCTATATAAGCCTAGCCAAAAAGGTATCCTGGCTTTCGCAACCCAAGAAAATTATTTTCCTGTGCCCCTTTCGAGCAGAGCCACAGAAGTGATCCCCGGGGTGAATTTCCCATCTCCCATCCAATCAAGATTTTTCTTAAAGAGTGCTAATGAGGAGCTTTGCTTGATACAGATAGATAGCTTGTTCCAGAGTATGGGAAGTCTCCGAGGCAGTAATCTATCCCTCCAGCATGTTCTATTTATTGTGGTGACAAGGTTTAGGTCCCATAGAGTGTGTAGCACGGAGGAATTGGGATTTCTTTAAGTGGAGCATGTCCAACAGCTCTAGGTTTGACATAGCTTTGTTTGGTAGGCATGCGATGGAGTAAAGCTGGAGTTTGAGATCTGCGAAGGACATCTGTTTGAGGCCGGTAATCCTCTTTGTGAGGTATTTCTGCAGCCTTTCCAGTTGTTGTAGATGTCTTGTGAGGTACATACCAAAAGGGGTGCTGTATTTTATAATGGGTCTAATGAGTGATGAGTAGAGGGGAACAATGACCTCTTTTTTCCTGGATGAGAAACCTTTTGTGACTAGGTGTGCCACATAAAAGGCTTTCCTGACTACTGTGGCAATGTGATTATCAAAGGAGAGACTACGGTCTACCCGTGTCCCAAGGTCTCTTCAGACACTTTTGGTATTAAGTAGACTACCGCCTATGTGGTAGGTCATGGGTACAGAGGTTTTACCAAAAGGGATGACAGTGCACTTTTGGCATTGAGCTTGAGGCCATGGCTTTGACACCAGGCATCTGTCTCAGAGAGGCCCTTTTGTAGGATGTCCACATCATTGGGAGTTTCGATTATGGCTCCTAGTTTGCGGTCATCTGCAAACTTCATTAGCCAAAGACCTTCTGCGTTAGCCTGCACTTCAGAGAAGTAGATACCAAACAGGAGAAGACCCAGGACTGAACCCTGTGGTACTCCACTTGCCACTGGTCTGAAGTCAGCTTTGGAATCTGCTACTTTCACAGTGTGGGGTTCTGTCAGAGAGACACTTGGCAACCTATCTTGTGACATAGGGATTTATACCTACTTTAGTGGGTTTGTCTAGAATTCCAGAGTGGGGGATGGTGTAGAAAGCCTTGGCGAGATCTAGCTAGGCTGTGTGAACCACCTTACCCTCAATCTATGGCTTTGGTGACTGCTTCAAAGAAGTCTATCAGGTTTAGGAGACATGATCTGCTTTTTACAAACCCGAACTGGGTGGGGTCCAAAGTTTAGAGATTACCAATGTCTTTGTTTATAAGTTCCATGATGATATGTTCTGTAGACCATAAAGAAAGAGAAGCATCAGACTGTTGGGAGAAGTCCACAGGAAAGACATCTTGAGGAGGCACTGATGTAGTTTAAGGATATGAAAAGAGACTACCTCAGCTGTTTTAACTGAAGTCCAGAGGACATTGTTGCTCTCCTACTTTGGATACAATAGAAGAGTCTACATGGGTTCTGTTCAAGCAGCTTTATTTTACACAAACACATCATGATAGAAGTCTACTGACTAACTGCTGGAATTGTACATGGTAACTCTGGCTGCACTCTCAAAATGGCACATGCTTTGACATTTGTACATGCACGTTACATCTTTGACATGCTTCTTAAAGACACAGCACATAATGCGTGCACTCTGATCTACATCCTCCCTCTTGAAAAAAATAAAACATGTGGCATGCAGATACACATAGTTCTCCATCATGCATTTACACAAGACAAGATACATATATGGACAGTTAAGTCTATGTTGCTGCATATTTCACAATGGGCCTGGACACTCGTCCATATCATGAAACATAAAATGGAAATTGGACTTGGCAACTGGAGCCGTCTCTGTAAAATGTCCAATCTTTGAATTGTCTGAAACATCTTCAGGAATGGAATCAGGGACAGGAACACACTCAGGAATGGGAACAACATTTGGTTCACTCTGAGATCTAGAGTCTGTGTCATTAAAACAATGTTGAGGCGATGATTCTGGTACAGGAAGTAAATCTCTGCGGTTTCTCCTGTACTCCATACCCTTGGATTCTACAAGGTAGGACCTCGGCTCAGCACATATACCTGTAACTTGACCAATCTAGTTGAAACCTTTTGCCGTTTGTATTCTCATTGTTCCTCCTTCCCTCAACGGACAAAGAAATCTGCTGAATTTGTTATAACTGGACTTCTGGATCAAACACTTCTTGAATAGTTGAGCCTTTATGGTTCTGTTGTTCTTAGCTTTAGGCCACAAACAAACTAATAAGCAGCATTGTTCTAGTTTGCCTGGAAAGAAGTCTTTGAGCATGTGAGCCAAGAATATCATCACGGAGTATGTTTCTGAGAGTAAGTAAATTCAAAAAGACATCGGTATTGTCATGCTTTGACCTTTCAAGTAATTGCTTTGCACTCTGCACTGCATGTTCAGCTAGACCATTTGTCTGTGAATATTCAGGACTGCGAGTAAAATGTACAAAGTCCCATTCTCTTGCAAATTTCTGAAATAGTGGACTAGAAAACTGAGTAACACTGTCAGAGATATCTTTGTGTGGACTACCATGAACTGAGAAAGGACGTTTCAACTTAGTAATAACAGCAGTGGGCGTTCGGTTAGGTTGTAAATCAATCTCAAACCAGATGAAATAAGACTCTACCAATACTAAGTAGTGCTGATTGTTCCGCTTGAAGATATCCGTGGCTACTGTCAACCAAGCTAGTTCAGGAACTTGACTTCGCTGAAGTGGTTCTCTTTGCAAATGCGGTCTAGTACTATTGCATACTGAACAAGATGTATTTTATCAATGTCTTTTGGTAATGAAGGCCAAAATACTAAATTCTCTTGTTCTCTTAGTGGGATGCAGAACCTGGGTGACCACGATACAGAATCTGGATACTTTCTTGTTATAAGGAAGCAGGAACAGTAATTTTAGGACTTTTGAAAATAATGCTATCTTCCAACAACATTTCATCACTGTAGGGAAATAGGTTTGCACTTTAGGTAGTACACTAAATTGCCTTGATGGCCATCCAACATTAATGTAGTAAGTCAGCTTTTGCAAAATTGATCAATCTTAGTGCGATCTCTTAACTCAAGCCTAGTGGTAGAAAGCTTGCGCACTGCCATCAAGTCAAAATCAAAATTCTCTGCGTCAAGCTCTTCCATCGTATTTCTGGGTGATCTGGATAAAGTACCAGCCAGAGAGAGTAGTTTGCCTTTTGTATAGACTATTTTGGAAGTTATAACTTTTGCAATATGATCATCATTCTTTGTAATCTTGCTGGAGTAGAATGCATAGGCTTTTTTAGAATAGTAACTAAAGGTTGGTGGTCAGTTTCAGTCTGAATAGCTCAACCATAAATATAATCATGAAACTTGGAACATGCAAATACTATTGCCAAAAGTTCTCTTTCAATTTGAGCATACTGCATCTCAGTTTGGGTAAGTGTTCTAGATGCATAGGCTACTGGCCTGCCCTCTTGAAGTAGAACTGCACCAAGACCAAATTTTGAAGCATCACAGGAAAGATTAACTGGTTTGCTCACATCATAGTATCGTAATGTAGGTGGAGTGGCAATATTCTGCTTGAGGTCTTCAAATGCCTTCTGGTGGTGTTTTAACCATGCAACATTTTTGCACGTCAACTCTCATAGGTGCTGTTAACTCATTGAAGTTTGGTATAAACTTGCCTAAACAGTTGACCATGCCTAGGAAACACTTGACAGCTTGAACATTGTCTGGTGTTGACATCTCAAGGACAGCTGCTTGCTTGGTTGGATCTGGTCTCAAACTAGCATTAGTAAATAAATGACCTACATATGTAACTTCTGAAAGACTGAATATGCACTTCAGAGGATTGAGCTTCAAATTTACTTCACATGCTCTGTCTAGAACTCTTTAGGTTTTGGTCATGCTCAGCTTCACCACTGCCTCCAACCCGTAAATTTTCTACTATTATGGCACAAGGATGACCCGAAAAAATTTACTCCATTGCATGCTGAAAGATTTCACTTGCAGAATTTATTCCAAATGGCATCTTTAGAAATCTATATCTGCCAGAGTACCAAAAGTGGTTAGTAATGAGGATCTGTGATCAAGCATCACTTGCCCAAATTAACTTTTTGCATCCAAGACAGAAAAGACATTGGCATTTGATATTAGGGCTGCAACCTCGGACTGTGCACACTGGATGATATGGTCTCTTCAATGCTTTGTTCAAATCTCTTGGGTCAATACATATTCTGATCTGATTTCATCTGAGCCTTTTTTGTGAGCGGCTACCATAGACGACACCCATTCACTTGGCTTGACTGGACAAATTACACCTTGCTGCACCATTTTATCCAAATGAGCCTTGACTATTCTGCATAGCTATCGGAACTTTTCTTGTCGGTCTGACCACTGGAGTGACCTTTGGGTAACTTTATAGAATACATCAGCATACTCAGAAAATGGCTTCAGAAAAACTGGAACTAGGAGGTGCACTTATGTGAACTTCTTTGGTAAAAGAAAGCAGATTCATTCTCAAAATATCTTTGAGACACAATAAAGATTGTACTGGCCTTTGGACTACATAGAATAACAAGTTGCAACAGTTCTTGGCCAAACATGAAAGCATCACTGAGCCTTCGGTTTGCATTTCTTCACCTCCATAAGCAACAAGTCTCGCACTACTGGCCACATTGAGTTGTTCATTAGTTCTCACTTTAGCAAATGTGTCTGCTGATATAAAATTACACTTTGAACCAGTATCTACTTTAAGCTCTGTGGATTTATCATTGATCCAAACAGTACAAAAACACTTCGCTCTTTGCCAATAAATTCACTGCATCAACTCTTTCACAAGCACTGATACACCATCTACATAGAAAGCAGACTGCTGCATTTCAACATGATCAACTTGCTTTTCTGTGTGACCTTTACAAGTGTGTGAGGTTTAACGAACAAAAAGGAGGCTAGCACGAAAAAGTACTCACTTAAAAAAATGTACCAGTGGAGGAAATGAAGCTCAATCCTTTGCTGGAAAACGGATTTATTGTAAAAACCACAACACGACAAGACATCCAACAGTGGAAACTCGGAATAGGTCACAAGCACTAACGCTATGTCTACACACCTGCGTTTTCGTTTGCAACACTTCTTCAGATGCAAGTACATTCTCATCAAACCAAACCACTCTTTATATATCCTACTCAATTAATACAATTAACCAATTACATCTTAATTCAAAAACTTCTAAATATATTGATTGACCATAATAGTGTTTGCTTTAAAGCTTCAGAAACTTTTTAAAATACATTATAAAATGAAAATATGCTTAAAAAATTACACACTTACATATATCTACATTAAAAATCATTTAACTAATTTAATACAAATCTTATCATAAAAACTTTCATTTTATTTGAAATTAATGAATAAATAAATAAAATATTCTATTATATCCACTAGTTTACTTAATCTAATATCACCCTCTAGTGTTCAGAAAGATTATTCATTTTATAATTACCTTAATCTTTGTTTTCAAAATGTGTTTTAACCATTTTATCAAATCTCAACTAAGCACATAACATTCCTACCCTAAGGCAAATTTTTAAGGGGAACCTTACAGGGACCTATTCCGAGTTTCCACTGTTGGATGTCTTGTCGTGTTGTGGTTTTTACAATAAATCCGTTTTCCAGCAAAGGATTGAGCTTCATTTCCTCCACTGGTACATTTTTTTAAGTGTGTGAGGTTTACTTGATTTGTAAAACTTTTGAAAATGGTTGCATTTTTTTTTTTTTTTTTTACACTTGTGACATTGCTGACCAAATGCTAAGCATTTCTCTCTTTCAGACTCATGATTTGCACCACAATTGCGACAGTTAACAATAAAGCTGGACTAGGGTTTTACTGATTCATGTTTGTACTGTACTGAGAATGCTCCTTTACTGAATTAGCCTTAGAACTTGCTGGAAAGCTATGTGGTTTCCCTAGTGAGCCAGCAGGGGCTGTGACTGCCATGTGCTTAGGCCTACTTCTGTTTGCCACATGTTGCATATTACCTACATTTGCTATGGAGCCTGCTGAAACCATGCTCTTGTCACACGCAAGCATACTTGTGCGTTTTTCTGTCACTTCACTGATCTGACAAATCTCTATGGCCTTATTCAATGTTAAAACACTGTCACAAAGCAGGATTTTTCTCAAAGCAGCACTATTAATACCACACACTCTTTATTAACTCATCTTTTAAGTCACCAAACTGACACGTTTCAGCTTTGTTTCTCAGGTCAGTTATATAAGCTGCAAACGTTTCCCTTGGTTTCTGATCTCTCACGTAAAACAAATGCCTCTTAAATGCAATATTTGTCTGGGGATTACACATCTCTCTGAACTTGCACTTTAAACACTCGGTGGTCTTCCTTTGATTCAGCCTGTACAACAATATGATGATTTTCACCTTCTCCCTCATATACTGCTGGTGCATACACAAATTAACAGTCTCTTTCTATCGCCTCTGACCTAGTTAGGTTTAACAAAATGAATGCCTTGGTGCGGGCATCTTTATCTGAATAAGCTGTTTGTATAAATATATCGTACTCTTGCTCAAATATTCTCCAGTTCTCTGCAATATTCTGATCAAATACAAGTGGCAAGGGCTTTTGAAATCTGTCTTCCATATTAACACATGCCAGTGAAGGGTTTTACAAATAAGCATGAGTGGTGGTGCTGCGGTAGTGTTGTCACCTCACAGTTAGACGTTGCACGTTCGATTCTCAGTTAGAGCGTCTTGTGTGTGGCGACATGCGTGAATGGGTGTTCCTTCGTTAAAGGTTGTGCATTAGGCCCGGCAAGCCAGCACGTAAAAATCTACTGCCAATCATTAGCAGACCGGAGTTCTGCTGTGGCGACCCCTAACCGGGAAAAGCCGAAAGACACAAACAAACATGCATATACACATATACCAGTATTTTATAACTTTGTGCTTCTGGAGTTATACTTTTGGGCTTTTTGAAATTATGCTATTGGGCATGATCTGTGAAACAACTCTCTCAGGCACTGTAACACCTTTGAAATCACCGTATTGTAAGAAATCACCTCTTATCAGTATAACAAAACATATCAAACAACTGCATGATGCAAGTCTCTATGTAAGTGGACTTTGCGAAATAAGTCTTTAGGGCACCGTGGCACGCTTCAAATTATTGTCTTGCTAAAGTAATTTATCAGCATTTTAAGAAATATTTCAAATAACTTCATGACGCAAATGAACTGGGCAAGAGAATCTCAGTCAATAACATTTCAAAGTAATTGCACTTTGTGAATAAACTGTACACAGCATACTGAAATTTCCCCAAAATGGCAGTACCTTGCTAGGCAGCTCTTTACAGTGGAAGAAACACTCTGTAATGGTGGCACTTTGCGAATAGATACACCCAGCACAAGAAACTTTTCAAAATGGCTATATAGTTTGACTGTACTTCACAAAATAGTTTCACTTTGCACACAAATAAACTTTTCGGAATGCATACACAGTAATAAACACACATTGTAAGCACTTTTACACACTTTGTTACTTTGAATAACTTTTGTTGTGCCCTTAATACAATATGAAGCAGTGGTTATGCCAAAACACAGCACTTTGCCAAAAAATGTGCAGTCACCTTGCTTTAGTTACGCTTAATGTGCCCTTTTTGCCCTTGTATTCGTTTTGCTTATTTAATCTATTTTCATGCCCATTATACTCTTCTTGTGCTAGTTTTACTCTAAACACACCCGTTTTGCTTTTCTGATAATCATTTTGTCAAATGTTATTTTACACATTTCCCATAGTTAATAAACCTTTTGTGCTTCACACTGGTTTAATAATGTGGTTTGTGTCCTTGTAATGCTCCATTTTACCTGTTTTATAAAATAAGTAGTTTGCGTGTATTCTCACAACCTTTGATTCTTTTCTGGCTCTTTTTCATGCTGGTTTCTCTTAGTTTACCTTCATGGTCATCTCTGCACCTCATGGCTCCAAATATTCTCTGTGATCCCGATTCTGACACCATGTCACTCTCCTACATTGGACACAATAGAAGAGTCTTCATGGGTTCTGTTAAAGCAACTTTATTTTATATAAATGCATCACGATAGAAGTCTACTGACTAACTGCTGGAATCGTACATGCCTACTCACTGGCTGCATTCTCAAAATGGCACTAGGAATGGCATGTGCTTGACATTTATACATGCACGTTACGTCTTTGACATGTTTCTTAAAGACACAGCACACAGCACGTGCACTCAAAATCAAATTGAGGAGATAGAACATAACCATCTTGAACAAAATGATAGAGGAGGGGGAAAAAGTACACAGGCAGTTGACTGTAAGGACCAGAAATTCCATGGTACTAAAAAGTACCCTCTTTACAAAGAGGGGTATAAACTCTTAGGATGGACTGGTAGTCTAGTTAGAATTTCTGAAATACATGACTTGCGTGGAAAAGTAGGAGGAGAAATACTGGGAAGCGAAGGAAGGTGGAATGCTAAATGCACTTAAAAGTAGACTAGGAAAGTTCGATTTCTGCTGAGTACTTGCAATAGTCTCAGCTTAAGTTTAAATCTCTCTGTTTTAAGCTTTCTTCCTAGCATTCTAATAGATCTGAAGATCTACAGAACTGAGATAATAAATAAGAGGGGATATGGATCAGTCCTAGTGTAGGAAGGAGTAGCATGAGGAAATATTTACAGTGGGAGCATCTTGCTATACTTCTGGAAAAAGAGCGGAAAAGGACATCTCGGTGATACGCAACATTCTGCGACAGTTCCCATTTTTATCTTATTAATTTTATATCCCAAAAAACAAAGGATATAGCTGTAAACTATATACCTACAGATGAATTGGTTCAGCAATAACCATACTTATTGGGGCATGATAAAATTAAGTATTTAGAAGTTATCCATTATGCAGCTAAGGATATGTGGGAAGAGACTAAACAAAAAATAACACAAACACTGAGAAACTGGAAGCTGTTACCTATGGGTATGGAAAGCAAGATACCAGCAGTAAAAATCTGCCCAATACAGGTCAGGCATAGTTTTAACAACCAGAGCAGAAGTTGTGGACAGTAATTAATAAAGAGCTGAAGGATTTTATCTGTGATGGGAAGAGGGCAGGAGACAAGTGGGAGGCTTAGGATTACCTTATTTTAAGTGATATTCTCGAGCTATACAGGTAAGATTGTTGTACATAACACAAGAAGAAAGCTACAGTTCAAAGTGGAAAGAGATGCTGATGAAGCTTGGTGGGAATGCAATTCAACAAATGAGTGGAATTTTGGATGCAGATCCTTAATGAGAATAACAATCATACAGATTATTATATTCAGAAAGTATTTTAAGAACTAAGCCAACATGGGAATGGAGAAAGGAGATACTAGTGAAAGGAATGACTGCAATTAGGGATACAGACACTAGGCAAAAGAGGGACTGGATTTTACTGGAGAAAACTGGCAAAGGAACAAATGTACTGAGAGCAAATAATTAGACTGAGAAAAGTAACAGAATGGGAAGATGCGAATTAACATTCTGACTGCAGGCTAGAGTGTGCCTACCCTAATAAGGATTGATATCAGACTATAGGCAAAGTGAAAGGAATAGGGGGATCCCAAGTGAAAGATCAGCACTGGTAGAGTTTTTTGTTGAATCTAGAACAGAAACTGCCATTAAAATAGGAATATTGTGCAAGAATTATAAAAATCAATCAGAGGAGGTTAGGAAAGATTGAGAGACTGGATAAGCAGTTCACAAAAGAAACTCTAGAAGATTAGGATTTCTGCTTGGAAGTACTGGCATAGGTATTTTTATACCCCAAGCAGACTCCAAAGAATTTTGCCTTGGGTAGAGAGACGTGATGGGGAAGAAAGAAGTAATTGAGAACATATTTAGGAGTGTAATGAGTTGTCAGAGTTTAAAAATTCCCTGTAGGCTACACTGTCAGAAACACTGGATGAGCAAATGAGTGCAAAACTGGAAAAAGGGGCTGTGGATGAATGGATACAGGACCTGAATTGCCTAGGCATAAGTAAGGCCTTGCTGAGTTCAATTCTGAAAAAAGCAATCAGTAGAAAATGGAAATCACTGTCTAAACAAACCGTATTTGAAGTACTGGATATATTAACAGACATAAAAGAACTAGAAGTGGAATCTTTAAGAAAAGAATAGGAGCAAATTACATAGAAAAAATGGAAATTGTGGGAACAATACATACAGAATAATGTGTCGGAGGAAGAATAAGTTTTAATGGAAGGCAGGAACTGCCTTGCTTCAGGAGTATGTAATCAGCTTTGGAGAAGTTTTTTTGTTGGACCCTAGATGGGGAGGGTTTGGGGAAATGGTGACTTTGAAAGTGACCGCTTTGTGGTTGGATCTTACCAGGGAGGGTGACACCATATGGATGCTGCAATGGTTACTCATATTGGTTAATACCAAGTCCAAGATATCACCTCTTGTGGGGGTGTCAAACTAGCTGGTCCAAGGCATTTGCATTGATGAAATTAAGGAATCCCTGGGCATTTGTGTTTTGTCACGAGTAGTTCTTCCAATCTATGATTGGACAGTTAAAGTCACCCAGAATGAGGGTAAAGGGTTAAATCTTGATATATTCAAAGAGGCTGAGATAGGTGGAGTGGGCATCTGGAGTCAAAGGTGGGGGCCTGTAGCTAGCTATGATTTGAATAGAGGTCTTGTCAATGGTTAACCGCACCTGGAGTGTCTCCAGTGCATCATACTGTTTGACCAGCCTGGGAGGTGTGTATATCTTTAATATATATTGCAACTACGCTTCCTTTTTTTTTGCTGCCCACAGTTTGGGGTCTGAAAGTGACAGGATGAGTAACCTGGTATGGCTGGGGTGCTCTCCACAGCTTTGAACCAGGTTTCTCTCACTACACAAATGTCAGCATTTTCCAGGGTTAAGAATGCTTGATATGAGTGCAGTTTCATATTCAGACTCCAAGTGTTTAGCAGCATGATCTTTAATTTTCGTTTTGATGAAATTTTCATGTTGGTAGTTTTGGCCTCATGGCATTGTCTAAAAAATACACTATGGGGCAAGCAGAGACTTTACCAGCAGTCTGAAGCCCAAGAAAGACAGATTTAGGCCATCTCTGGCAAAGCATCGTGGTCTGTCGATCATGTCTTCCCAGGCTGTCAGATACTGGATCCCCTTGGAATGACACACCTGAAACTAATCCAATTGTTACAGTCAATCATTTTCTGTTTGTACCGTGGCATCATTGTGGGTGATAGAATGCTGCTCAAGGCTAGAACATACCTTCCTGGGACACATTCAGCAAGCTCAATCATGTTTCTCTTCATATACCCCAGGGAGGTACATCTCAAGCCATTCATGGCAACGTGGGCTATGACCGTCATAACAGTATCTGTTGTTGAGACATTTGAGGTCATGGGTGATTATGGCGGATTCTGGCACCTGACAAACTAAGTGTGACCTTCTCCTTATCCAGCCTGGTGAGGGACACATCTGTGTGCCTCACAATGGAGTCTTCTATGACCAATATGTTGGGTTTATGTTTAGGCCCTAGTGGTTGTGAGACACAGATGTGTGGACTATGTGTGGTGCGAAGTGGAGTTTGTGTGTTTTTGCCTTGGAGGTCTCTTGTTTGGGTATGTTTTTGTCAAGGACCTCCGCATATGTGGATGCGTGTTGTGTAGGTGTGGGTGGTGTTTGACATGTGGTGTTTGTGCTGACAACCTTGTCAGTGCCAGATGTACTGGCTTGTGAGGGACAGAGCAGACACTCTATGCTCTTATTGTAATTGCATCTCTGAAATTGTGTTCCTAGGTGGTAGTAGTAGAGGGTTGTCTGTGTAAATGAGGCAGTTGCTGCACTGTCTCAGGATGCACATATCAACCAGACTGGAAATAGAAGCTGTAGGAAATTGTCCATCCATATGCGTTAGGATCTGAGTGAGAGAGGTCAGAGAGAGCTAAGGGGGTAAAGGGTGGAGGGTCTAAAAGGAGTACTACTAGGTGATTACACCAGTGCTAAGGAAAGATTAGTAGCTGGAATACTTCACAATGGGTTAAAAACAGTGCAGCAGTGGTGCAGGACATGCAAACAAGCTCAAACATGGGGTTTAAATACCACAAAAAATAGAAGATTATAGTAACACAGAAATCTAGCCAATCCTGCAAGTCCCTGCATTTCTTTACCAACTTGTGCCAGAAAAGGTCCAGGCAGCCCTGCTACTCTCACTAGCAGAGAAGATAGGCCCCTACCATCACAAGATGCCTGCAAGAGCCACAGAAGGCAAACACAAAATGGCCAAGAGAAACATAGAAGGAAAAAACAAACCGCTATGGATGCAGCAAACCTTATAGCCAGAGTTTGCTACTCAATTTAAGGGTAATAACTCAGTAAAATTCACAAGAAAGCACAGATTAACCACTTACAGACAAAAACAGAACTTTCAGTATGAAAAAATACAGTTAAATGGTAATGAAATGCAGTAAAATGCAGTTCAACAATGTGACACCCGCACTGGCCCAGTAATCAAGGAGCCTCAATCCTCACCACTAGCACCAGTGATGGGCACCAACATTGGGAGGATAAAAAGTACACACACAGTGAACAGTTGGAGACCACTGGACTGAAACAGTCCACTGAAGAACCTTGGCACAAACCCTAGAATCCACCATCAGCCAAAGGAGGCAAGGGATGACGAAGTGAGTGGCCTCTGAGAAAGAAGAACCTGACAGGCCTAAAAATGTATAGATGATAGCCTTTACAGAGAAATCCTGTAATCTGTCTGATAGTATCTAGTTGGCAAATTATGAACTCCAAAGCCTGGACTGGCTCTAACATGGATTTGTTAAAGTTCAGTGTAATCCCCTAAGGCTAGGCACAGGTGGAGCAAAGAGCCCCTCCCATGAACTAGCAATGCCCTCAAGGTCACTATATGAAGCCAACCAGGTAACAGACTTGGAACCTCTGTAGCCTGAGCCGGGCTGCTACCACTACCATGCATTTGATGAACAGCCAGGTGGATTTGGTGAGACTGAAGGGCAGTGCTTGAAAGTGATACTAATAAGACTCCCAACAGGAAGTCCAGAAACCTCCAGGAATGTCACAATAAGCATCCCTGAGATTTACAAAGACATCCACTCATCCCTCCACAGCACAGGTAGCATGGACTGTCTTCTGCCATTTCCCTTCACAATTGGGTCAGAATGTCTAGAAAGGATTTTTTGGAAATGTGGGTGAAACAGAAAGGGGACTGTGTAGCATCTGGTAATGACTCAACAGCCAGGAATTTATGATAGCCTCCTAAACTTTAGGATGGAGAAGCAAGCACTCCCCCATCTTCCTCAAAAGTGTAGTAGATGGACAGACCTTCAGAAGCACTGAACGGGTTTACCTGAGAATGGTCCCAAAAACACAGATTTTGTACGCTGCTCCTGCCTCTAGGCTGGCATCCATTGGAGCACCTCCTCTGCCCTGGGGGGGGTATCACCAAAAGCATCCTGGGCAAAACTGTTGGGATTTTTGGAAAGCAACTTCTCTCACCTCTACATGCAGAAAAAGGTCAGCTGAGGGGATGGAAAAGTAAACCCCCACTGTGGACAAAGATTTGCCTTCCTGATCAGCATATGTGTCTTTAGGTCCAAACAGAAGTTCAATCTGTCCAGTGATCTAGACCATCTAGATTATGGACAGAAGCACTGTCCTCAGTTTCTTTTTGAAGGCTATAGCTACTACAATGGTATCTAACAGGCCCCCTTGCTCCAATCTGCCCTATTTTTGGGTGGTACCACGACCCTGTCTGGCTTTCTGGGGATGAGCTTCACCACTTCTCATTCTCTCTGTGCCTTACCAGGCACTCAATTGACGTGTGTTTGGGGGTAACACCCAGACTGTGGATAAGCTTGCAGTGATGGCTTCAAGAAAAAAGGATTCCTCACGGAAGGGGGATTTGGAGGTCCAACCTTCCTTCTGTATCAATTCCAAGTGGTCACCAAATGAGGCATAGTCATGGGGAGATTTTGTGGAATCTTCTCCCTCATCAAAGTTAGTATCCTTTGTTAACAACTCCGGGGGGGTCAAGTGGTCTCCTCTTACACTGATATTGCCGTGCTCTCCCAGGGGCGGAGATTCTGTAGGAAATAAGGAAATCTCCAGGACTGCTTGACACCGTATGATAATAAGACACTGATGTAGCAGGTAGAGTTGGGGATCAGACTGGATCAGACATGGAGTGCAATGCCTCTACACCCAAGAAAGATAGGATTCTCTTCAAAACTCCACACTCCAGTGATGCAGCTGGACTACTAGGGAAGATCTCCTCAGATCTGAGGAACTAGTAAAGAAAAGCGAATGCCCTCTGTGCTGGCTCACCCAAAGCTGTTAAATGAGCAGATCTCTTTCTACATTCTCTTTCAGATTTGTCATCTTTCTTCCCATCTTTATCCTTGGCTCTATCCAACTTGAATCAATCCAAAGGCCTTTTAAGTGCAGAAACAGCAATGGACAATGCTGAAATAGGAGAAATGGGAAGTAGCTCTTTTAGCACAAGCTTAGACCATCTATCAGATAAGAACCTCACCCAAAAGGAGGCACAAGCCTCCCAGTCCTGATCTAGGTGAACTGCCCCAAGACCGTACATGCAGTAGTTGTGACAATCCTGTGGAAGCAACTTATGGCCACATTCTGAGCACTTCAGAAACACTGAAGTATACTCCGCCATCTCTAAGGAAAAACAAGCACACCATACTACACAAATACACCAATATGCAAAAAGAAAATAAATGCACTGGGTGGGAAGGGCCATAAAACAAACCACAATATTAAACAATGTTGAAAAATCCAAGAAAAAAATTAAACAAATCCTACTTCTAACAGAAAGGGAAAGAAGCAGAAGCCCAAGTGATAATTCTACCTATAACAAACATGTCAAAAACACTTATCCTGAGCAGAGCTCCAGAAATCACATCTACTCTCAAGTGCAACAAATGACATGAGGTGGTAAATGTTATTGCGAGACAGGAGCTCAAGCTTCAGAGCCAAACTCTACATTGTGGGCTTCAAATCCAGCCAGATCAGATTACTTACAGGTTAAGGTGAATGGAAGAGACAGCAGATCTGTAGATTAACATCCAAACAACCTGATAAGCTGCCACTTCCTTGTAATGCATACTTATTGGCCAACGCAATGTGCTTTATCCAGGAAACATCGATACTCTGAAAGCATATTTACTTACAAGTATGGTCAACCTAACATTAGAATTGCCATTAAAATTGGCAAACTACAGCATTTTGTTTAAAACAAAAATGCAGCCATCAGCTCTGCTCAGGTATT